>NC_074669.1:63941601-64241601 GCF_029448725.1 Salvelinus fontinalis
TACCGATGGTTTAATACAGTCATATCGTCATTGGTAACCCCCACCAACATACCGACGGTTTAATACAGTCATATCGTCATTGGTAACCCCCACCAACATACCGATGGTTTAATACAGTCATATCGTCATTGGTAACCCCCACCAACATACCGACGGTTTAATACAGTCATATCTTCATTGGTAACCCCCACCAACATACCGACGGTAACCCCCACCAACATACCGACGGTAACCCCCACCAACATACCGACGGTAACCCCCACCAACATACCGATGGTAACCCCCACCAACATACCGACGGTAACCCCCACCAACATACCGATGGTTTAATACAGTCATATCTTCATTGGTAACCCCCACCAACATACCGATGGTAACCCCCACCAACATACCGACGGTAACCCCCACCAACATACCGATGGTTTAATACAGTCATATCGTCATTGGTAACCCCCACCAACATACCGACGGTTTAATACAGTCATATCTACATTGGTAACCCCCACCAACATACCGATGGTTTAATACAGTCATATCTTCATTGGTAACCCCCACCAACATACCGACGGTTTAATACAGTCATATCGTCATTGGTAACCCCCACCAACATACCGATGGTAACCCCCACCAACATACCGATGGTAACCCCCACCAACATACCGACGGTTTAATACAGTCATATCTTCATTGGTAACCCCCACCAACATACCGATGGTAACCCCCACCAACATACCGATGGTAACCCCCACCAACATACCGATGGTAACCCCCACCAACATACCGATGGTAACCCCCACCAACATACCGATGGTAACCCCCACCAACATACCGATGGTAACCCCCACCAACATACCGATGGTAACCCCCACCGACATACCGACGGTAACCCCCACCAACATACCGACGGTTTAATACAGTCATATCTTCATTGGTAACCCCCAGTAACATACAGACGGTTTAATACAGTCATATCTTCATTGGTAACCCCCACCAACATACCGATGGTAACCCCCACCAACATACCGACGGTTTAATACAGTCATATCGTCATTGGTAACCCCCACCAACATACCGACGGTTTAATACAGTCATATCTTCATTGGTAACCCCCACCAACATACCGACGGTAACCCCTACCAACATATCGATGGTAACCCCCACCAACATACCGACGGTTTAATACAGTCATATCTTCATTGGTAACCCCCACCAACATACAGACGGTTTAATACAGTCATATCTTCATTGGTAACCCCCACCAACATACCGATGGTAACCCCCACCAACATACCGACGGTAACCCCCACCAACATACCGACGGTTTAATACAGTCATATCTTCATTGGTAACCCCCACCAACATACCGACGGTAACCCCCACCAACATATCGATGGTAACCCCCACCAACATACCGACGGTAACCCCCACCAACATATCGATGGTAACCCCCACCAACATACCGATGGTTTAATACAGTCATATCGTCATTGGTAACCCCCACCAACATACCGACAGTTTAATACAGTCATATCTTCATTGGTAACCCCCACCAACATACCGATGGTAACCCCCACCAACATACCGATGGTAACCCCCACCAACATACCGACGGTAACCACCACCAACATACCGATGGTAACCCCCACCAACATACCGACGGTTTAATACAGTCATATCGTCATTGGTAACCCCCACCAACATACCGATGGTAACCCCCACCAACATACCGATGGTAACCCCCACCAACATACCGACGGTTTAATACAGTCATATCGTCATTGGTAACCCCCACCAACATACCGATGGTAACCCCCACCAACATACCGATGGTAACCCCCACCAACATACCGATGGTAACCCCCACCAACATACCGACGGTAACCACCACCAACATACCGATGGTAACCCCCACCAACATACCGACGGTTTAATACAGTCATATCGTCATTGGTAACCCCCACCAACATACCGACGGTTTAATACAGTCATATCGTCATTGGTAACCCCCAGTAACATACCGACGGTTTAATACAGTCATATCTTCATTGGTAACCCCCAGTAACATACCGATGGTGTGATTTAAAGTATTATGATAACAGAAGGACAAAGTGTAGCATAGCGCAGGCTAACCTGCAGTGATTCTGGAGGCGGTTAGCACATTTAGTAACAAAACACTAGAGGGCTAACATGAAGGACAGTAGGGTCGGTATGCTAGTGACAGAGGTTAGCAACAAGACCGCTAGCTACAACAGGGTTAGCATGCTAGTGACAGAGGTTAGCAACAAGACCGCTAGCTACAACAGGGTTAGCATGCTAGTGACAGAGGTTAGCAACCAGACCGCTAGCTACAACAGGGTTAGCATGCTAGTGACAGAGGTTAGCAACCAGACCTCTAGCCACAACAGGGTTAGCATGCTAGTGAAGCACAAGACTGAGAGTGACACCAGAGCTAGCATCCTAACAAGGAAGGTTAGCACTAGCTACAACAAGGTCAGCATGCTAGTGACAGAGGTTAGCTACAAGACCGCTAACAACAACAGGGTTAGCATGCTAGTGACAGAGGTTAGCAACAAGACCGCTAGCTACAACAGGGTTAGCATGCTAGTGACAGAGGTTAGCAACCAGACCGCTAGACCCAACAGGGTTAGCATGCTAGTGAAGCACAAGACTGAGAGTGACACCAGTGCTAGCATCCTAATAAGGAAGGTTAGCACTAGCTACAACAAGGTCAGCATGTTAGTGACAGAGGTTAGCTGCAAGACCGCTAGCAACAACAGCGCGACAAGACTGCTAGTGACACCAGAGCTAGCATGCTAGTGACAGAGATTAGCAGCAAGACTGCTAGTGACAGACCAAGTCCTATAGAGTCAACATGTCTCTGAGACAGAGCAGGTCATATAGAGTCAACATGAGACAGATCAGGTCCTATAGAGTCAACATGAGACAGATCAGGTCCTATAGAGTCAACATGAGACAGATCAGGTCCTAAAGAGTCAACATGAGAAAGACCAGGTCCTATAGAGTCAACATGAGACAGACCAGGTCCTATAGAGTCAACATGAGACAGATCAGGTCCTATAGAGTCAACATGAGACAGACCAGGTCCTATAGATTCAACATGAGACAGATCAGGTCCTATAGAGTCAACATGAGATAGACAAGGTCCTATAGAGTCAACATGAGACAGATCAGGTCCTATAGAGTCAACAAGAGACAGATCAGGTCCTATAGAGTCAACATGAGACAGATCAGGTCCTATAGAGTCATCATGTCTCTGAGACATATCGGGTCCGATAGATTCAACATGAGACAGACCAGGTCCTATAGAGTCAACATGAGACAGATCAGGTCCTATAGAGTCAACATGAGACATATCAGGTGATATAGAGTCAACATGAGACAGACCAGGTCCTATAGAGTCAACATGAGACAGATCAGGTCCTATAGAGTCAACATGAGACAGATCAGGTCCTATAGAGTCAACATGAGACAGATCAGGTCCTATAGAGTCAACATGAGACAGATCAGGTCCTATAGAATCAACATGAGACAGATCAGGTCCTATAGGGTCAACATGAGACAGACCAGGTCCTATAGAGTCAACATGAGACAGATCAGGTCCTATAGAGTCAACATGAGACAGATCAGGTCCTATAGAGTCAACATGAGACAGACCAGGTCCTATAGAGTCAACATGAGACAGATCAGGTCCTATAGAGTCATCATGTCTCTGAGACATATCGGGTCCCATAGATTCAACATGAGACAGACCAGGTCCTATAGAGTCAACATGAGACAGACCAGGTCCTATAGAGTCCTCATGTCTCTGAGACATATCGGGTCCTATAGATTCAACATGAGACAGACCAGGTCCTATAGAGTCAACATGAGACAGATCAGGTCCTATAGAGTCAACATGAGCCAGAACAGGTTCTATAGAGTCAACATGTCTCTGAGACAGATTGGGTCCCATAGAGTCAACATGAGACAGACCAGGTCCTATAGAGTCATCATGAGACAGATCAGGTCCTATAGAGTCATCATGTCTCTGAGAAATATCGGGTCCTATAGATTCAACATGAAACAGACCAGGTCCTTTAGAGTCAACATGAGACAGATCAGGTCCTATAGAGTCAACATGCGACAGACCAGGTCCTATAGAGTCAACATGAGATAGATAAGGTCCTATAGAGTCAACATGTGACAGACCTCGTCCTATAGAGTCAACACGAGCCAGACCAGGTCCTATAGAGTCAACATGAGACAGACCAGGTCCTATAGAGTCAACATGAGACAGATCATTTTCTATAGAGCCAACATGAGACAGACCAGGTCCTATAGAGTCAACATGAGACAGATCAGGTCCTATAGAGTCAACATGAGACAGATCAGGTCCTATAGAGTCAACATCAGACAGACCAGGTCCTATAGAGTCAACATGAGACAAACCAGGTCCTATAGAGTCAACATGAGACAGAACAGGTCCTGTAAAGTCAACATGAGACAGACCAGGTCCTATAGATTCAACATGAGACAGACCAGGTCCTATAGAGTCAACATGAGACAGATCAGGTCCTATAGAGTCAACATGAGACAGATCAGGTCCTATAGAGTCGACATGAGACAGATCAGGTCCTATAGAGCCAACATGAGACAGATCAGGTCCTATAGAGTCAACATGAGACAGATCAGGTCCTATAGAGTCAACATGAGACAGATCAGGTCCTATAGAGTCAACCTGAGACAGATAAGGTCCTATAGAGTCAACATGAGACAGATCAGGTCCTATAGAGTCAACATGAGACATATCAGGTCATATAGAGTCAACATGAGACAGACCAGGTCCTATAGAGTCAATATGGGACAGACCAGGTCCTTTAGTGTCAACATGAGACAGATCAGGTCCTATACAGTCAACATGAGACAGACCAGGTCCTATAGAGTCAACATGAGACAGTTCAGGTCCTATAGAGTCAGCATGAGACAGATCAGGTCCTATAGAGTCAACATGAGACAGATCAGGTCCTATAGAGTCAACATGAGACAGATCAGGTCCTATAGAGTCAACATGAGACAGATCAGGTCCTATAGAGTCAACATGAGACTGATCAGGTCCTATAGGGTCAACATGAGACAGACCAGGTCCTATAGAGTCAACATGAGACAGATCAGGTCCTATAGAGTCAACATGAGACAGATCAGGTCCTATAGAGTCAACATGAGACAGACCAGGTCCTATAGAGTCAACATGAGACAGATCAGGTCCTATAGAGTCATCATGTCTCTGAGACATATCGGGTCCCATAGATTCAACATGAGACAGACCAGGTCCTATAGAGTCAACATGAGACAGACCAGGTCCTATAGAGTCATCATGTCTCTGAGACATATCGGGTCCTATAGATTCAACATGAGACAGACCAGGTCCTATAGAGTCAACATGAGACAGATCAGGTCCTATAGAGTCAACATGAGACAGATCAGGTCCTATAGAGTCAACATGAGACATATCAGGTCATATAGAGTCATCATGTCTCTGAGACATATCGGGTCCTATAGATTCAACATGAGACAGACCAGGTCCTATAGAGTCAACATGAGACAGATCAGGTCCTATAGAGTCAACATGAGACATATCAGGTCATATAGAGTCAACATGAGACAGACCAGGTCCTATAGAGTCAACATGAGACAGACCAGGTCCTATAGAGTCAACATGAGACAGATCAGGTCCTATAGAGTCAACATGAGACAGATCAGGTCCTATAGAGTCAACATGAGACAGATCAGGTCCTATGGAGTCAACATGAGACAGATCAGGTCCTATAGAGTCAACATGAGACAGATCAAGTCCTATAGAGTCAACATGAGCCAGAACAGGTTCTATAGAGTCAACATGTCTCTGAGACAGATTGGGTCCCATAGAGTCAACATGAGACAGACCAGGTCCTATAGAGTCATCATGAGACAGATCAGGTCCTATAGAGTCATCATGTCTCTGAGAAATATCGGGTCCTATAGATTCAACATGAAACAGACCAGGTCCTATAGAGTCAACATGAGACAGATCAGGTCCTATAGAGTCAACATGCGACAGACCAGGTCCTATAGAGTCAACATGAGATAGATAAGGTCCTATAGAGTCAACATGTGACAGACCTCGTCCTATAGAGTCAACACGAGCCAGACCAGGTCCTATAGAGTCAACATGAGACAGACCAGGTCCTATAGAGTCAACATGAGACAGATCAGGTTCCATAGAGCCAACATGAGACAGACCAGGTCCTATTGAGTCAACATGAGACAGATCAGGTCCTATAGAGTCAACATGAGACAGATCAGGTCCTATAGAGTCAACATCAGACAGACCAGGTCCTATAGAGTCAACATGAGACAAACCAGGTCCTATAGAGTCAACATGAGACAGAACAGGTCCTGTAAAGTCAACATGAGACAGACCAGGTCCTATAGAGTCAACATATCTCTGAGAAAGACCAGGTCCTATAGAGTCAACATGAGACAGATCAGGTCCTATAGAGTCATAATGAGACAGACCAGGTCCTGTAGAGTCAACATGAGACAGATCAGGTCCTATAGAGTCAACATGAGACAGACCAGGTCCTATAGAGTAAACATGAGACAGATCAGGTCCTATACAGTCAACATGAGACAGACCAGGTCCTATAGAGTCAACATGAGACAGTTCAGGTCCTATAGAGTCAGCATGAGACAGATCAGGTCCTATAGAGTCAACATGAGACAGATCAGGTCCTATAGAGTCAACATGAGACAGATCAGGTCCTATAGAGTCAACATGAGACAGATCAGGTCCTATAGAGTCAACATGAGACAGATCAGGTCCTATAGGGTCAACATGAGACAGACCAGGTCCTATAGAGTCAACATGAGACAGATCAGGTCCTATAGAGTCAACATGAGACAGATCAGGTCCTATAGAGTCAACATGAGACAGACCAGGTCCTATAGAGTCAACATGAGACAGATCAGGTCCTATAGAGTCATCATGTCTCTGAGACATATCGGGTCCTATAGATTCAACATGAGACAGACCAGGTCCTATAGAGTCAACATGAGACAGATCAGGTCCTATAGAGTCAACATGAGACAGATCAGGTCCTATAGAGTCGACATGAGACAGATCAGGTCCTATAGAGTCGACATGAGACAGATCAGGTCCTATAGAGCCAACATGAGACAGATCAGGTCCTATAGAGTCAACATGAGACAGATCAGGTCCTATAGAGTCAACATGAGACAGATCAGGTCCTATAGAGTCAACCTGAGACAGATAAGGTCCTATAGAGTCAACATGAGACAGATCAGGTCCTATAGAGTCAACATGAGACATATCAGGTCATATAGAGTCAACATGAGACAGACCAGGTCCTATAGAGTCAATATGAGACAGACCAGGTCCTTTAGTGTCAACATGAGACAGATCAGGTCCTATACAGTCAACATGAGACAGACCAGGTCCTATAGAGTCAACATGAGACAGTTCAGGTCCTATAGAGTCAGCATGAGACAGATCAGGTCCTATAGAGTCAACATGAGACAGATCAGGTCCTATAGAGTCAACATGAGACAGATCAGGTCCTATAGAGTCAACATGAGACAGATCAGGTCCTATAGAGTCAACATGAGACTGATCAGGTCCTATAGGGTCAACATGAGACAGACCAGGTCCTATAGAGTCAACATGAGACAGATCAGGTCCTATAGAGTCAACATGAGACAGATCAGGTCCTATAGAGTCAACATGAGACAGACCAGGTCCTATAGAGTCAACATGAGACAGATCAGGTCCTATAGAGTCATCATGTCTCTGAGACATATCGGGTCCCATAGATTCAACATGAGACAGACCAGGTCCTATAGAGTCAACATGAGACAGACCAGGTCCTGTAGAGTCATCATGTCTCTGAGACATATCGGGTCCTATAGATTCAACATGAGACAGACCAGGTCCTATAGAGTCAACATGAGACAGATCAGGTCCTATAGAGTCAACATGAGACAGATCAGGTCCTATAGAGTCGACATGAGACAGATCAGGTCCTATAGAGCCAACATGAGACAGATCAGGTCCTATAGAGTCAACATGAGACAGATCAGGTCCTATAGAGTCAACATGAGACAGATCAGGTCCTATAGAGTCAACCTGAGACAGATAAGGTCCTATAGAGTCAACATGAGACAGATCAGGTCCTATAGAGTCAACATGAGACATATCAGGTCATATAGAGTCAACATGAGACAGACCAGGTCCTATAGAGTCAATATGAGACAGACCAGGTCCTTTAGTGTCAACATGAGACAGACCAGGTCCTATAGGGTCAACATGAGACAGATCAGGTCCTATAGAGTCAACATGAGACAGATCAGGTCCTATAGAGTCAACATGAGACAGATCAGGTCCTATAGAGTCAACATGAGACAGATCACGTCCTATAGAGTCAACATGAGACAGATCAGGTCCTATAGAGTCAACATGAGACAGATCAGGTCCTATAGAGTCAACATGAGACAGACCAGGTCCTATAGAGTCAACATGAGCCAGAACAGGTTCTATAGAGTCAACATGTCTCTGAGACAGATTGGGTCCCATAGAGTCAACATGAGACAGACCAGGTCCTATAGAGTCAACATGAGAGAGACCAGGTCCTATAGAGTCAACATGAGACAGATCAGGTCCTATAGAGTCAACATGAGACAGACCAGGTCCTATAGAGTCAACATGAGACAGACCAGGTCCTATAGAGTCAACATGAGACAGACCAGGTCCTACAGAGTCAACATGAGACAGACCAGGTCCTATAGAGTCAACATGAGACAGATCAGGTCCTATAGAGTCAACATGAGACAGACCAGGTCCTATAGAGTCAACATGAGACAGACCAGGTCCTATAGAGTCAACATGAGACAGACCAGGTCCTATACAGTCAACATGAGACAGACCAGGTCCTATAGAGTCAACATGAGACAGATCAGGTCCTATAGAGTCATCATGAGACAGATCAGGTCCTATAGAGTCAACATGAGACAGACCAGGTCCTATAGAGTCAACATGAGACAGATCAGGTCCTATAGAGTCAACATGAGACAGATCAGGTCCTATAGAGTCAACATGAGACAGACCAGGTCCTATAGAGTCAACATGAGACAGATCAGGTCCTATAGAGTCATCATGTCTCTGAGACATATCGGGTCCCATAGATTCAACATGAGACAGACCAGGTCCTATAGAGTCAACATGAGACAGACCAGGTCCTATAGAGTCATCATGTCTCTGAGACATATCGGGTCCTATAGATTCAACATGAGACAGACCAGGTCCTATTGAGTCAACATGAGACAGATCAGGTCCTATAGAGTCAACATGAGACAGATCAGGTCCTATAGAGTCAACATCAGACAGACCAGGTCCTATAGAGTCAACATGAGACAAACCAGGTCCTATAGAGTCAACATGAGACAGAACAGGTCCTGTAAAGTCAACATGAGACAGACCAGGTCCTATCGAGTCAACATATCTCTGAGAAAGACCAGGTCCTATAGAGTCAACATGAGACAGATCAGGTCCTATAGAGTCATAATGAGACAGACCAGGTCCTGTAGAGTCAACATGAGACAGATCAGGTCCAATAGAGTCAACATGAGACAGATAAGGTCCTATAGAGTCAACATGAGACAGACCAGGTCCTATAGAGTAAACATGAGACAGATCAGGTCCTATACAGTCAACATGAGACAGACCAGGTCCTATAGAGTCAACATGAGACAGTTCAGGTCCTATAGAGTCAGCATGAGACAGATCAGGTCCTATAGAGTCAACATGAGACAGATCAGGTCCTATAGAGTCAACATGAGACAGATCAGGTCCTATAGAGTCAACATGAGACAGATCAGGTCCTATAGAGTCAACATGAGACAGATCAGGTCCTATAGGGTCAACATGAGACAGACCAGGTCCTATAGAGTCAACATGAGACAGATCAGGTCCTATAGAGTCAACATGAGACAGATCAGGTCCTATAGAGTCAACATGAGACAGACCAGGTCCTATAGAGTCAACATGAGACAGATCAGGTCCTATAGAGTCATCATGTCTCTGAGACATATCGGGTCCTATAGATTCAACATGAGACAGACCAGGTCCTATAGAGTCAACATGAGACAGATCAGGTCCTATAGAGTCAGCATGAGACAGATCAGGTCCTATAGAGTCAACATGAGACAGATCAGGTCCTATAGAGTCAACATGAGACAGATCAGGTCCTATAGAGTCAACATGAGACAGACCAGGTCCTATAGAGTCAACATGAGACAGTTCAGGTCCTATAGAGTCAGCATGAGACAGATCAGGTCCTATAGAGTCAACATGAGACAGATCAGGTCCTATAGAGTCAACATGAGACAGATCAGGTCCTATAGAGTCAACATGAGACAGATCAGGTCCTATAGAGTCAACATGAGACTGATCAGGTCCTATAGGGTCAACATGAGACAGACCAGGTCCTATAGAGTCAACATGAGACAGATCAGGTCCTATAGAGTCAACATGAGACAGATCAGGTCCTATAGAGTCAACATGAGACAGACCAGGTCCTATAGAGTCAACATGAGACAGATCAGGTCCTATAGAGTCATCATGTCTCTGAGACATATCGGGTCCCATAGATTCAACATGAGACAGACCAGGTCCTATAGAGTCAACATGAGACAGACCAGGTCCTGTAGAGTCATCATGTCTCTGAGACATATCGGGTCCTATAGATTCAACATGAGACAGACCAGGTCCTATAGAGTCAACATGAGACAGATCAGGTCCTATAGAGTCAACATGAGACAGATCAGGTCCTATAGAGTCAACATGAGACAGATCAGGTCCTATAGAGTCAACCTGAGACAGATAAGGTCCTATAGAGTCAACATGAGACAGATCAGGTCCTATAGAGTCAACATGAGACATATCAGGTCATATAGAGTCAACATGAGACAGACCAGGTCCTATAGAGTCAATATGAGACAGACCAGGTCCTTTAGTGTCAACATGAGACAGACCAGGTCCTGTAGGGTCAACATGAGACAGATCAGGTCCTATAGAGTCAACATGAGACAGATCAGGTCCTATAGAGTCAACATGAGACAGATCAGGTCCTATAGAGTCAACATGAGACAGATCAGGTCCTATAGAGTCAACATGAGACAGATCAGGTCCTATAGAGTCAACATGAGACAGATCAGGTCCTATAGAGTCAACATGAGACAGACCAGGTCCTATAGAGTCAACATGAGCCAGACCAGGTTCTATAGAGTCAACATGTCTATGAGACAGATTGGGTCCCATAGAGTCAACATGAGACAGACCAGGTCCTATAGAGTCAACATGAGAGAGACCAGGTCCTATAGAGTCAACATGAGACAGATCAGGTCCTATAGAGTCAACATGAGACAGACCAGGTCCTATAGAGTCAACATGAGACAGACCAGGTCCTATAGAGTCAACATGAGACAGACCAGGTCCTACAGAGTCAACATGAGACAGACCAGGTCCTATAGAGTCAACATGAGACAGATCAGGTCCTATAGAGTCAACATGAGACAGACCAGGTCCTATAGAGTCAACATGAGACAGACCAGGTCCTATAGAGTCAACATGAGACAGACCAGGTCCTATACAGTCAACATGAGACAGACCAGGTCCTATAGAGTCAACATGAGACAGATCAGGTCCTATAGAGTCATCATGAGACAGATCAGGTCCTATAGAGTCAACATGAGACAGACCAGGTCCTATAGAGTCAACATGAGACAGATCAGGTCCTATAGAGTCAACATGAGACAGATCAGGTCCTATAGAGTCAACATGAGACAGACCAGGTCCTATAGAGTCAACATGAGACAGATCAGGTCCTATAGAGTCATCATGTCTCTGAGACATATCGGGTCCCATAGATTCAACATGAGACAGACCAGGTCCTATAGAGTCAACATGAGACAGACCAGGTCCTATAGAGTCATCATGTCTCTGAGACATATCGGGTCCTATAGATTCAACATGAGACAGACCAGGTCCTATAGAGCCAACATGAGACAGATGAGGTCCTATAGAGTCAACATGAGACAGATCAGGTTCTATAGAGCAAACATGAGACAGATCAGGTCCTATAGAGTCAACATGAGACAGATCAGGTCCTATAGAGTCAACATGAGACAGATCAGGTCCTATAGAGTCAACATGAGACAGATCAGGTCCTATAGAGTCAACATGAGACTGATCAGGTCCTATAGGGTCAACATGAGACAGACCAGGTCCTATAGAGTCAACATGAGACAGATCAGGTCCTATAGAGTCAACATGAGACAGATCAGGTCCTATAGAGTCAACATGAGACAGACCAGGTCCTATAGAGTCAACATGAGACAGATCAGGTCCTATAGAGTCATCATGTCTCTGAGACATATCGGGTCCCATAGATTCAACATGAGACAGACCAGGTCCTATAGAGTCAACATGAGACAGACCAGGTCCTGTAGAGTCATCATGTCTCTGAGACATATCGGGTCCTATAGATTCAACATGAGACAGACCAGGTCCTATAGAGTCAACATGAGACAGATTAGGTCCTATAGAGTCAACATGAGACAGATCAGGTCCTATAGAGTCAACATGAGACAGATCAGGTCCTATAGAGTCAACCTGAGACAGATAAGGTCCTATAGAGTCAACATGAGACAGATCAGGTCCTATAGAGTCAACATGAGACATATCAGGTCATATAGAGTCAACATGAGACAGACCAGGTCCTATAGAGTCAATATGAGACAGACCAGGTCCTTTAGTGTCAACATGAGACAGACCAGGTCCTATAGGGTCAACATGAGACAGATCAGGTCCTATAGAGTCAACATGAGACAGATCAGGTCCTATAGAGTCAACATGAGACAGATCAGGTCCTATAGAGTCAACATGAGACAGATCAGGTCCTATAGAGTCAACATGAGACAGATCAGGTCCTATAGAGTCAACATGAGACAGATCAGGTCCTATAGAGTCAACATGAGACAGACCAGGTCCTATAGAGTCAACATGAGCCAGACCAGGTTCTATAGAGTCAACATGTCTATGAGACAGATTGGGTCCCATAGAGTCAACATGAGACAGACCAGGTCCTATAGAGTCAACATGAGAGAGACCAGGTCCTATAGAGTCAACATGAGACAGATCAGGTCCTATAGAGTCAACATGAGACAGACCAGGTCCTATAGAGTCAACATGAGACAGACCAGGTCCTATAGAGTCAACATGAGACAGACCAGGTCCTACAGAGTCAACATGAGACAGACCAGGTCCTATAGAGTCAACATGAGACAGATCAGGTCCTATAGAGTCAACATGAGACAGACCAGGTCCTATAGAGTCAACATGAGACAGACCAGGTCCTATAGAGTCAACATGAGACAGACCAGGTCCTATACAGTCAACATGAGACAGACCAGGTCCTATAGAGTCAACATGAGACAGATCAGGTCCTATAGAGTCATCATGAGACAGATCAGGTCCTATAGAGTCAACATGAGACAGACCAGGTCCTATAGAGTCAACATGAGACAGATCAGGTCCTATAGAGTCAACATGAGACAGATCAGGTCCTATAGAGTCAACATGAGACAGACCAGGTCCTATAGAGTCAACATGAGACAGATCAGGTCCTATAGAGTCATCATGTCTCTGAGACATATCGGGTCCCATAGATTCAACATGAGACAGACCAGGTCCTATAGAGTCAACATGAGACAGACCAGGTCCTATAGAGTCATCATGTCTCTGAGACATATCGGGTCCTATAGATTCAACATGAGACAGACCAGGTCCTATAGAGTCAACATGAGACAGATCAGGTCCTATAGAGTCAACATGAGACAGATCAGGTCCTATAGAGTCGACATGAGACAGATCAGGTCCTATAGAGCCAACATGAGACAGATCAGGTCCTATAGAGTCAACATGAGACAGATCAGGTCCTATAGAGTCAGAATGAGACAGATCAGGTCCTATAGAGTCAACCTGAGACAGATAAGGTCCTATAGAGTCAACATGAGACAGATCAGGTCCTATAGAGTCAACATGAGACATATCAGGTCATATAGAGTCAACTTGAGACAGACCAGGTCCTATAGAGTCAATATGGGACAGACCAGGTCCTTTAGTGTCAACATGAGACAGACCAGGTCCTATAGGGTCAACATGAGACAGATCAGGTCCTATAGAGTCAACATGAGACAGATCAGGTCCTATAGAGTCAACATGAGACAGATCAGGTCCTATAGAGTCAACATGAGACAGATCAGGTCCTATAGAGTCAACATGAGACAGATCAGGTCCTATAGAGTCAACATGAGACAGACCAGGTCCTATAGAGTCAACATGAGCCAGACCAGGTTCTATAGAGTCAACATGTCTCTGAGACAGATTGGGTCCCATAGAGTCAACATGAGACAGAACAGGTCCTATAGAGTCAACATGAGAGAGACCAGGTCCTATAGAGTCAACATGAGACAGATCAGGTCCTATAGAGTCAACATGAGACAGACCAGGTCCTATAGAGTCAACATGAGACAGACCAGGTCCTATAGAGTCAACATGAGACAGACCAGGTCCTATAGAGTCAACATGAGACAGATCAGGTCCTATAGAGTCAACATGAGACAGACCAGGTCCTATAGAGTCAACATGAGACAGACCAGGTCCTATACAGTCAACATGAGACAGACCAGGTCCTATAGAGTCAACATGAGACAGATCAGGTCCTATAGAGTCATCATGAGACAGATCAGGTCCTATAGAGTCAACATGAGACAGATCAGGTCCTATAGATTCATCATGAGACAGATCAGGTCCTATAGAGTCAACATGAGACAGATCAGGTCCTATAGAGTCATCATGAGACAGATCAGGTCCTATAGAGTCATCATGTCTCTGAGAAATTTCGGGTCCTATAGATTCAACATGAAACAGACCAGGTCCTATAGAGTCAACATGAGACAGATCAGGTCCTATAGAGTCAACATGCGACAGACCAGGTCCTATAGAGTCAACATGAGCCAGACCAGGACCTATAGAGTCAATATGTGACAGACCACGTCCTATAGAGTCAACATGAGCCAGACCAGGACCTATAGAGTCAACATGAGACAGACCAGGTCCTATAGAGTCAACATGAGACAGACCAGGTCCATAAGAGTCAACATGAGCCAGACCAGGTCCTATAGAGTCAACCTGAGACAAACCAGGTCCTATAGAGTCAACATGAGACAGATCAGGTCCTATAGAGTCATCATGAGACAGATCAGGTCCTATAGAGTCAACATGAGACAGATCAGGTCCTATAGAGTCATCATGAGACAGATCAGGTCCTATAGAGTCAACATGAGACAGAACAGGTCCTGTGGAGTCAACATGAGACAGACCAGGTCCTATAGAGTCAACATATCTCTGAGACAGACCAAGTCCTATAGAGTCAACATGAGACAGATTAGTCCTATAGAGTCAACATGAGACAGACCAGGTCCAGTAGAGTCAACATTAGACAGATTAGTCCTATAGAGTCAACATGAGACAGACCAGGTCCTATAGAGTCAACATGAGACAGATCAGGTCCTATAGAGTCAACATGAGACAGACCAGGTCCTATAGAGCCAACATGAGACAGACCAGGTCCTATAGAGCCAACATGAGACAGACCCGGTCCTATAGAGTCAACATGAGACACACCAGGTCCTATAGGGTCAACATGAGACAGATCAGGGCCTATAGATTCAACATGAGACAGATCAGGTCCTATAGAGTCAACATGAGACAGATCAGGTCCTATAGAGTCAACATGAGACAGACCAGGTCCTATAGAGCCAACATGAGACAGACCAGGTCCTATAGAGTCAACATGAGACAGACCAGGTCCTATAGAGTCAGCATTAGACAGACAAGGTCCTATAGAGTCAACATGAGACAGATCAGGTCCTATAGAGTCATCATGTCTATGAGACAGATCGGGTCCTATAGATTCAACATGAGACAGACCAGGTCCTATAGAGTCAACATGAGACAGATCAGGTCCTTTATAGTCAACATGAGACAGATCAGGTCCTAGAGACTCAACATTAGACAGATCAGGTCCTATAGAGTCAACATGAGACAGATCAGGTCCTATAGAGTCAACATGTCTCTGAGAAAGACCAGGTCCTATAGAGTCAACATGAGACAGATCAGGTCCTATAGAGTCAACATGAGACAGATCAGGTCCTATAGACTCAACATGAGACAGATCAGGTCCTATAGAGTCATCATGTCTCTGAGACAGATCGGGTCCTATAGATTTAACATGAGACAGACCAGGTCCTATAGAGCCAACAAGAAACAGATCAGGTCCTATAGAGTCAACATGAGACAGACCAGGTCCTATAGAGTCAACATGAGACAGACCAGGTCCTATAGAGTCAACATGAGACAGACCAGGTCCTATAGAGTCAACATGTCTCTGAGAAAGACCAGGTCCTATAGAGTCAACAGGAGACAGACCAGGTCCCATAGAGTCAACATGAGACAGATCAGGTCCTATAGAGTCAACATGAGACAGATCAGGTCCTATAGACTCAACATGAGACAGATCAGGTCCTATAGAGTCAACATGAGACAGATCAGGTCCTATAGAGTCAACAAGAGACAGATCAGGTCCTATAGAGTCAACATGAGACAGACCAGGTCCTATAGAGTCAACATGAGACAGACCAGGTCCTAGAGAGTCAACAAGAGACAGATCAGGTCCTATAGAGTCAACATGAGACAGATCAGGTCCTATAGCGTCAACATGAGACAGATCAGGTCCTATAGAGTCAACATGAGACAGACCAGGTCCTATAGAGTCAACATGAGACAGATCAGGTCCTATAGAGTCAACATGAGACAGATCAGGTCCTAGAGACTCAACATGAGACAGATCAGGTCCTATAGAGTCAACAAGAGACAGATCATGTCCTTTAGAGTCAACATGAGACAGATCAGGTCCTATAGAGTCAACATGAGACAGACCAGGTCCTATAGAGTCAACATGAGACAGACCAGGTCCTATAGAGCCAACATGAGACAGATAAGGTCCTATAGAGTCAACATGAGACAGATCAGGTCCCATAGAGTCAACAAGAGACAGATCAGGTCCTATAGAGTCAACATGAGACAGATCAGGTCCTATAGAGTCAACATGAGACAGATCAGGTCCTATAGAGTCAACATGAGACAGATCAGGTCCTATAGAGTCAACATGAGACAGACCAGGTCCTATAGAGTCAACATGAGACAGATCAGGTCCTATAGAGTCGACATGAGACAGATCAGGTCCTATAGAGTCAACATGAGACAGATCAGGTCCTATAGAGTCAACATGAGACAGATCAGGTCCTATAGAGTCAGCATTAGACAGAACAGGTCCTATAGAGTCAACATGAGACAGATCAGGTCCTATAGAGTCAGCATGTCTCTGAGACAGATTGGGTCCTATAGATTCAACATGAGACAGACCAGGTCCTATAGAGTCAACATGAGACAGATCAGGTCCTATAGAGTCGACATGAGACATATCAGGTCATATAGAGTCAACATGAGACAGATCAAGTCCTTTAGAGTCAACATGAGACAGATCAGGTCCTATAGAGTCAACATGAGACAGACCAGGTCCTATAGAGTCAACATGAGACAGATCAGGTCCTATAGAGTCAACATGAGACAGACCAGGTCCTATAGAGTCAACATGAGACAGATCAGGTCCTATAGAGTCAACATGAGACAGATCAGGTCCTATAGTCAACATGAGACAGACCAGGTCCTATAGAGTCAACATGAGACAGATCAGGTCCTATAGAGTCAACATGAGACAGATCAGGTCCTAGAGACTCAACATTAGACAGATCAGGTCCTATAGAGTCAACAACAGACAGATCAGGTCCTTTAGAGTCAACATGAGACAGATCAGGTCCTATAGAGTCAACATGAGACAGACCAGGTCCTATAGAGTCAGCATTAGACAGACCAGGTCCAATAGAGTCAACATGAGACAGATCAGGTCCTATAGAGTCATCATGTCTCTGAGACAGATCGGGTCCTATAGATTCAACATGAGACAGACCAGGTCCTATAGACTCAACATGAGACAGATCAGGTCCTATAGAGTCAACATGAGACAGATCAGGTCCTATAACCTCAACATGAGACAGATCAGGTACTATAGAGTCAACATGAGACAGATCAGGTCCTATAGAGTCAACATGAGACAGACCAGGTCCTATAGAGTCAACATGAGACAGATCAGGTCCTATAGTCAACATGTCTATGAGACAGACCAGGTCCTATAGAGTCAACATGAGACAGATCAGGTCCTATTGAGTCAACATGAGACAGACCAGGTCCTATAGAGTCAACATGAGACAGATCAGGTCCTGTAGAGTCAACATGAGACAGATCAGGTCCTAGAGACTCAACAATAGACAGATCAGGTCCTACAGAGTCAACAAGAGACAGATCCGGCCCTAGAGAGTCAGCATTAGACAGACCAGGTCCTGTAGAGTCAACATGAGACAGATCAGGTCCTATAGAGTCATCATGTCTCTGAGACAGATCGGGTCCTATAGATTCAACATGAGACAGACCAGGTCCTATAGAGTCAACATGAGACAGATCAGGCCCTATAGAGTCAACATGAGACATATCAGGTCATATAGAGTCAACATGAGACAGATCAGGTCCTTTAGAATCAACATGAGACAGACCAGGTCCTATAGAGTCAACATGAGACAGATCAGGTCCTATAGAGTAAACATGAGACAGACCAGGTCCTATAGACTCAACATGAGACAGATCAGGTCCTATAGAGTCAACATGAGACAGATCAGGTCCTAGAGACTCAACATGAGACAGATAATGTCCTATAGAGTCAACATGAGACAGATCAGGTCCTATAGAGTCAACATGAGACAGACCAGGTCCTATAGAGTCAACATGAGACAGATCAGGTCCTATAGTCAACATGTCTCTGAGACAGATCGGGTCCTATAGATTCAACATGAGACAGACCAGGTCCTATAGAGTCAACATGAGACAGATCAGGCCCTATAGAGTCAGCATGAGACATATCAGGTCATATAGAGTCAACATGAGACAGATCAGGTCCTTTAGAGTCAACATGAGACAGACCAGGTCCTATAGAGTTAACATGAGACAGACCAGGTCCTATGGAGTCAACATGATACAGATCAGGTCCAGTAGAGTCAACATGAGACAGATTAGTCCTATAGAGTCAACATGAGACAGACCAGGTCCAGTAGAGTCAACATGAGACAGATTAGTCCTATAGAGTTAACATGAGACAGACTAGGTCCTATAGAGTCAACATGAGACAGATCAGTTCCTATAGAGTCAACATGAGACAGACCAGGTCCTATAGAGCCAACATGAGACAGACCAGGTCCTATAGAGCCAACATGAGACAGACCCGGTCCTATAGAGTCAACATGAGACACACCAGGTCCTATAGGGTCAACATGAGACAGATCAGGTCCTATAGATTCAACATGAGACAGATCAGGTCCTATAGAGTCAACATGAGACAGATCAGGTCCTATAGAGTCAACATGAGACAGACCAGGTCCTATAGAGCTACCATGAGACAGACCAGGTCCTATAGAGTCATCATGTCTATGAGACAGATCGGGTCCTATAGATTCAACATGAGACAGACCAGGTCCTATAGAGTCAACATGAGACAGATCAGGTCCTTTATAGTCAACATGAGACAGATCAGGTCCTTGAGACTCAACATTAGACAGATCAGGTCCTATAGAGTCAACAAGAGACAGATCAGGCCCTATAGAGTCAGCATTAGACAGACCAGGTCCTGTAGAGTCAACATGAGACAGATCAGGTCCTATAGAGTCATCATGTCTCTGAGACAGATCGGGTCCTATAGATTCAACATGAGACAGACCAGGTCCTATAGAGTCAACATGAGACAGATCAGGTCCTATAGAGTCAACATGAGACATATCAGGTCATATAGAGTCAACATGAGACAGATCAGGTCCTTTAGAGTCAACATGAGACAGACCAGGTCCTATAGAGTTAACATGAGACAGACCAGGTCCTATAGAGTCAACATGAGACAGACCAGGTCCAGTAGAGTCAACATGAGACAGATTAGTCCTATAGAGTCAACATGAGGCAGACCAGGTCCTATAGAGTAAACATGAGACAGATCAGGTCCTATAGAGTCAACATGAGACAGACCAGGTCCTATAGAGCCAACATGAGACAGACCAGGTCCTATAGAGCCAACATATGAGACAGACCCGGTCCTATAGAGTCAACATGAGACACACCAGGTCCTATAGGGTCAACATGAGACAGATCAGGTCCTATAGATTCAACATGAGACAGATCAGGTCCTATAGAGTCAACATGAGACAGATCAGGCCCTATAGAGTCAACATGAGACATATCAGGTCCTATAGAGTCAACATGAGACAGATCAGGTCCTTTAGAGTCAACATGAGACAGACCAGGTCCTAAAGAGTTAACATGAGACAGACCAGGTCCTATAGAGTCAACATGAGACAGACCAGGTCCAGTAGAGTCAACATGAGACAGATTAGTCCTATAGAGTCAACATGAGACAGACCAGGTCCAGTAGAGTCAACATGAGACAGATTAGTCCTATAGAGTCAACATGAGACAGACCAGGTCCTAGAGACTCAACATTAGACAGATCAGGTCCTATAGAGTCAACAACAGACAGATCAGGTCCTTTAGAGTCAACATGAGACAGATCAGGTCCTATAGAGTCAACATGAGACAGACCAGGTCCTAAAGAGTCAGCATTAGACAGACCAGGTCCAATAGAGTCAACATGAGACAGATCAGGTCCTATAGAGTCATCATGTCTCTGAGACAGATCGGGTCCTATAGATTCAACATGAGACAGACCAGGTCCTATAGACTCAACATGAGACAGATCAGGTCCTATAGAGTCAACATGAGACAGATCAGGTCCTATAACCTCAACATGAGACAGATCAGGTACTATAGAGTCAACATGAGACAGATCAGGTCCTATAGAGTCAACATGAGACAGACCAGGTCCTATAGAGTCAACATGAGACAGATCAGGTCCTATAGTCAACATGTCTATGAGACAGACCAGGTCCTATAGAGTCAACATGAGACAGATCAGGTCCTATTGAGTCAACATGAGACAGACCAGGTCCTATAGAGTCAACATGAGACAGATCAGGTCCTGTAGAGTCAACATGAGACAGATCAGGTCCTAGAGACTCAACAATAGACAGATCAGGTCCTACAGAGTCAACAAGAGACAGATCCGGCCCTAGAGAGTCAGCATTAGACAGACCAGGTCCTGTAGAGTCAACATGAGACAGATCAGGTCCTATAGAGTCATCATGTCTCTGAGACAGATCGGGTCCTATAGATTCAACATGAGACAGACCAGGTCCTATAGAGTCAACATGAGACAGATCAGGCCCTATAGAGTCAACATGAGACATATCAGGTCATATAGAGTCAACATGAGACAGATCAGGTCCTTTAGAATCAACATGAGACAGACCAGGTCCTATAGAGTCAACATGAGACAGATCAGGTCCTATAGAGTAAACATGAGACAGACCAGGTCCTATAGACTCAACATGAGACAGATCAGGTCCTATAGAGTCAACATGAGACAGATCAGGTCCTAGAGACTCAACATGAGACAGATAATGTCCTATAGAGTCAACATGAGACAGATCAGGTCCTATAGAGTCAACATGAGACAGACCAGGTCCTATAGAGTCAACATGAGACAGATCAGGTCCTATAGTCAACATGTCTCTGAGACAGATCGGGTCCTATAGATTCAACATGAGACAGACCAGGTCCTATAGAGTCAACATGAGACAGATCAGGCCCTATAGAGTCAGCATGAGACATATCAGGTCATATAGAGTCAACATGAGACAGATCAGGTCCTTTAGAGTCAACATGAGACAGACCAGGTCCTATAGAGTTAACATGAGACAGACCAGGTCCTATGGAGTCAACATGATACAGATCAGGTCCAGTAGAGTCAACATGAGACAGATTAGTCCTATAGAGTCAACATGAGACAGACCAGGTCCAGTAGAGTCAACATGAGACAGATTAGTCCTATAGAGTTAACATGAGACAGACTAGGTCCTATAGAGTCAACATGAGACAGATCAGTTCCTATAGAGTCAACATGAGACAGACCAGGTCCTATAGAGCCAACATGAGACAGACCAGGTCCTATAGAGCCAACATGAGACAGACCCGGTCCTATAGAGTCAACATGAGACACACCAGGTCCTATAGGGTCAACATGAGACAGATCAGGTCCTATAGATTCAACATGAGACAGATCAGGTCCTATAGAGTCAACATGAGACAGATCAGGTCCTATAGAGTCAACATGAGACAGACCAGGTCCTATAGAGCTACCATGAGACAGACCAGGTCCTATAGAGTCATCATGTCTATGAGACAGATCGGGTCCTATAGATTCAACATGAGACAGACCAGGTCCTATAGAGTCAACATGAGACAGATCAGGTCCTTTATAGTCAACATGAGACAGATCAGGTCCTTGAGACTCAACATTAGACAGATCAGGTCCTATAGAGTCAACAAGAGACAGATCAGGCCCTATAGAGTCAGCATTAGACAGACCAGGTCCTGTAGAGTCAACATGAGACAGATCAGGTCCTATAGAGTCATCATGTCTCTGAGACAGATCGGGTCCTATAGATTCAACATGAGACAGACCAGGTCCTATAGAGTCAACATGAGACAGATCAGGTCCTATAGAGTCAACATGAGACATATCAGGTCATATAGAGTCAACATGAGACAGATCAGGTCCTTTAGAGTCAACATGAGACAGACCAGGTCCTATAGAGTTAACATGAGACAGACCAGGTCCTATAGAGTCAACATGAGACAGACCAGGTCCAGTAGAGTCAACATGAGACAGATTAGTCCTATAGAGTCAACATGAGGCAGACCAGGTCCTATAGAGTAAACATGAGACAGATCAGGTCCTATAGAGTCAACATGAGACAGACCAGGTCCTATAGAGCCAACATGAGACAGACCAGGTCCTATAGAGCCAACATATGAGACAGACCCGGTCCTATAGAGTCAACATGAGACACACCAGGTCCTATAGGGTCAACATGAGACAGATCAGGTCCTATAGATTCAACATGAGACAGATCAGGTCCTATAGAGTCAACATGAGACAGATCAGGCCCTATAGAGTCAACATGAGACATATCAGGTCCTATAGAGTCAACATGAGACAGATCAGGTCCTTTAGAGTCAACATGAGACAGACCAGGTCCTAAAGAGTTAACATGAGACAGACAAGGTCCTATAGAGTCAACATGAGACAGACCAGGTCCAGTAGAGTCAACATGAGACAGATTAGTCCTATAGAGTCAACATGAGACAGACCAGGTCCAGTAGAGTCAACATGAGACAGATTAGTCCTATAGAGTCAACATGAGACAGACCAGGTCCTATAGAGTCAACATGAGACAGATCAGGTCCTATAGAGTCAACATGAGACAGACCAGGTCCTATAGAGCCAACATGAGACAGACCAGGTCCTATAGAGCCAACATGAGACAGACCCGCTCCTATAGAGTCAACATGAGACACACCAGGTCCTATAGGGTCAACATGAGACAGATCAGGGCCTATAGATTCAACATGAGACAGATCAGGTCCTATAGAGTCAACATGAGACAGATCAGGTCCTATAGAGTCAACATGAGACAGACCAGGTCCTATAGAGCCAACACGAGACAGACCAGGTCCTATAGAGTCAACATGAGACAGACCAGGTCCTAAAGAGTCAGCATTAGACAGACAAGGTCCTATAGAGTCAACATGAGACAGATCAGGTCCTATAGAGTCATCATGTCTATGAGACAGATCGGGTCCTATAGATTCAACATGAGACAGACCAGGTCCTATAGAGTCAACATGAGACAGATCAGGTCCTTTATAGTCAACATGAGACAGATCAGGTCCTAGAGACTCAACATTAGACAGATCAGGTCCTATAGAGTCAACAAGAGACAGATCAGGCCCTATAGAGTCAGCATTAGACAGACCAGGTCCTGTAGAGTCAACATGAGACAGATCAGGTCCTATAGAGTCATCATGTCTCTGAGACAGATCGGGTCTTATAGATTCAACATGAGACAGACCAGGTCCTATAGAGTCAACATGAGACAGATCAGGTCCTATAGAGTCAACATGAGACATATCAGGTCATATAGAGTCAACATGAGACAGATCAGGTCCTTTAGAGTCAACATGAGACAGACCCGGTCCTATAAAGTTAACATGAGACAGACCAGGTCCTATAGAGTCAAAATGAGACAGACCAGGTCCAGTAGAGTCAACATGAGACAGATTAGTCCTATAGAGTCAACATGAGACAGACCAGGTCCTATAGAGTCAACATGAGACAGATCAGGTCCTATAGAGTCAACATGAGACAGACCAGGTCCAATAGAGCCAACATGAGACAGACCAGGTCCTCTAGAGCCAACATGAGACAGACCCGGTCCTATAGAGTCAACATGAGACACACCAGGTCCTATAGGGTCAACATGAGACCGATCTGTTCCTATAGATTCAACATGAGACAGATCAGGTCCTATAGAGTCAACATGAGACAGATCTGGTCCTATAGAGTCAACATGAGACAGACCAGGTCCTAAAGAGCCAACATGAGACAGACCAGGTCCTATAGAGTCAACATGAGACAGATCAGGTCCTATAGAGTCATCATGTCTATGAGACAGATCGGGTCATATAGATTCAACATGAGACAGACCAGGTCCTATAGAGTCAACATGAGACAGATCAGGTCCTTTATAGTCAACATGAGACAGATCAGGTCCTAGAGACTCAACATTAGACAGATCAGGTCCTATAGAGTCAACAAGAGACAGATCAGGCCCTATAGAGTCAGCATTAGACAGACCAGGTCCTGTAGAGTCAACATGAGACAGATCAGGTCCTTTATAGTCAACATGAGACAGATCAGGTCCTAGAGATTCAACATTAGACAGATCAGGTCCTATAGAGTCAACAAGAGACAGATCAGGCCCTATAGAGTCAGCATTAGACAGACAAGGTCCTATAGAGTCAACATGAGACAGATCAGGTCCTATAGAGTCATCATGTCTATGAGACAGATCGGGTCCTATAGATTCAACATGAGACAGACCAGGTCCTATAGAGTCAACATGAGACAGATCAGGTCCTTTATAGTCAACATGAGACAGATCAGGTCCTAGAGACTCAACATTAGACAGATCAGGTCCTATAGAGTCAACAAGAGACAGATCAGGCCCTATAGAGTCAGCATTAGACAGACCAGGTCCTGTAGAGTCAACATGAGACAGATCAGGTCCTATAGAGTCAACATGAGACATATCAGGTCATATAGAGTCAACATGAGACAGATCAGGTCCTTTAGAGTCAACATGAGACAGACCCGGTCCTATAGAGTCAACATGAGACAGATCAGGTCCTATAGAGTCAACATGAGACATATCAGGTCATATAGAGTCAACATGAGACAGATCAGGTCCTTTAGAGTCAACATGAGACAGACCAGGTCCTATAAAGTTAACATGAGACAGACCAGGTCCTATAGAGTCAACATGAGACAGACCAGGTCCAGTAGAGTCAACATGAGACAGATCAGGTCCTATAGAGTCAACATGAGACATATCAGGTCATATAGAGTCAACATGAGACAGATCAGGTCCTTTAGAGTCAACATGAGACAGACCCGGTCCTATAAAGTTAACATGAGACAGACCAGGTCCTATAGAGTCAACATGAGACAGACCAGGTCCAGTAGAGTCAACATGAGACAGATTAGTCCTATAGAGTCAACATGAGACAGACCAGGTCCAGTAGAGTCAACATGAGACAGATCAGGTCCTATAGAGTCATCATGTCTCTGAGACAGATTGGGTCCTATAGATTCAACATGAGACACACCAGGTCCTATAGAGTCAACATGAGACAGATCAGGTCCTATAGAGTCAACATGAGACATATCAGGTCATATAGAGTCAACATGAGACAGATCAGGTCCTTTAGAGTCAACATGAGACAGACCCGGTCCTATAAAGTTAACATGAGACAGACCAGGTCCTATAGAGTCAACATGAGACAGACCAGGTCCAGTAGAGTCAACATGAGAAAGATTAGTCCTATAGAGTCAACATGAGACAGACCAGGTCCAGTAGAGTCAACATGAGACAGATCAGGTCCTATAGAGTCAACATGAGACAGACCAGGTCCTATAGAGTCAACATGAGACAGATCAGGTCCTATAGAGTCAACATGAGACAGACCAGGTCCTATAGAGCCAACATGAGACAGACCAGGTCCTATAGAGTCAACATGAGACAGACCCGGTCCTATAGGGTCAACATGAGACACACCAGGTCCTATAGGGTCAACATGAGACCGATCAGGTCCTATAGATTCAACATGAGAAAGATCAGGTCCTATAGAGTCAACATGAGACAGATCAGGTCCTATAGAGTCAACATGAGACAGACCAGGTCCTATAGAGCCAACATGAGACAGACCAGGTCCTATAGAGTCAACATGTGACAGATCAGGTCCTATAGATTCAACATGAGACAGACCAGGTCCTATAGGATCAACATGAGACAGATCAGGTCCTATAGAGTCAACATGAGACAGATCAGGACCTATAGAGTCAACATGAGACAGATCAGGTCCTATAGATTCAACATGAGACAGATCAGGTCCTATAGGATCAACATGAGACAGATCAGGTCCTATAGAGTCAACATGAGACAGACCAGGTCCTGTAGAGTCAATATGAGACAGATCAGGTCCTATAGAGTAAACATGAGACAGACCAGGTCCTATAGAATCATAATGAGACAGATCAGGTCCTATAGAGTCAACATGAGACAGATCAGGTCCTATAGAGTCAACATGAGACAGACCAGGTCCTATAGAGCCAACATGAGACAGATCAGGTCCTATAGAGTCAACATGAGACAGACCAGGTCCTAAAGAGCCAACATGAGACAGACCAGGGCCTATAGAGTTTACATGAGACAGACCAGGTCCTAAAGAGTTAACAAGAGACAGACCAGGTCCTATAGAGTCAACATGAGACAGACCAGGTCCAGTAGAGTCAACATGAGACAGATTAGTCCTATAGAGTCAACATGAGACAGACCAGGTCCAGTAGAGTCAACATGAGACAGATTAGTCCTATAGAGTCAACATGAGACAGACCAGGTCCTATAGAGTCAACATGAGACAGATCAGGTCCTATAGAGTCAACATGAGACAGACCAGGTCCTATAGAGCCAACATGAGACAGACCAGGTCCTATAGAGCCAACATGAGACAGACCCGCTCCTATAGAGTCAACATGAGACACACCAGGTCCTATAGGGTCAACATGAGACAGATCAGGGCCTATAGATTCAACATGAGACAGATCAGGTCCTATAGAGTCAACATGAGACAGATCAGGTCCTATAGAGTCAACATGAGACAGACCAGGTCCTATAGAGCCAACACGAGACAGACCAGGTCCTATAGAGTCAACATGAGACAGACCAGGTCCTAAAGAGTCAGCATTAGACAGACAAGGTCCTATAGAGTCAACATGAGACAGATCAGGTCCTATAGAGTCATCATGTCTATGAGACAGATCGGGTCCTATAGATTCAACATGAGACAGACCAGGTCCTATAGAGTCAACATGAGACAGATCAGGTCCTTTATAGTCAACATGAGACAGATCAGGTCCTAGAGACTCAACATTAGACAGATCAGGTCCTATAGAGTCATCATGTCTCTGAGACAGATCGGGTCTTATAGATTCAACATGAGACAGACCAGGTCCTATAGAGTCAACATGAGACAGATCAGGTCCTATAGAGTCAACATGAGACATATCAGGTCATATAGAGTCAACATGAGACAGATCAGGTCCTTTAGAGTCAACATGAGACAGACCAGGTCCTATAAAGTTAACATGAGACAGACCAGGTCCTATAGAGTCAAAATGAGACAGACCAGGTCCAGTAGAGTCAACATGAGACAGATTAGTCCTTTAGAGTCAACATGAGACAGACCAGGTCCTATAGAGTCAACATGAGACAGATCAGGTCCTATAGAGTCAACATGAGACAGACCAGGTCCAATAGAGCCAACATGAGACAGACCAGGTCCTCTAGAGCCAACATGAGACAGACCCGGTCCTATAGAGTCAACATGAGACACACCAGGTCCTATAGGGTCAACATGAGACCGATCTGTTCCTATAGATTCAACATGAGACAGATCAGGTCCTATAGAGTCAACATGAGACAGATCTGGTCCTATAGAGTCAACATGAGACAGACCAGGTCCTATAGAGCCAACATGAGACAGACCAGGTCCTATAGAGTCAACATGAGACAGATCAGGTCCTATAGAGTCATCATGTCTATGAGACAGATCGGGTCATATAGATTCAACATGAGACAGACCAGGTCCTATAGAGTCAACATGAGACAGATCAGGTCCTTTATAGTCAACATGAGACAGATCAGGTCCTAGAGACTCAACATTAGACAGATCAGGTCCTATAGAGTCAACAAGAGACAGAGCAGGCCCTATAGAGTCAGCATTAGACAGACCAGGTCCTCTAGAGTCAACATGAGACAGATCAGGTCCTATAGAGTCAACATGAGACATATCAGGTCATATAGAGTCAACATGAGACAGATCAGGTCCTTTAGAGTCAACATGAGACAGACCCGGTCCTATAGAGTCAACATGAGACAGATCAGGTCCTATAGAGTCAACATGAGACATATCAGGTCATATAGAGTCAACATGAGACAGATCAGGTCCTTTAGAGTCAACATGAGACAGACCCGGTCCTATAAAGTTAACATGAGACAGACCAGGTCCTATAGAGTCAACATGAGACAGACCAGGTCCAGTAGAGTCAACATGAGACAGACCAGGTCCTATAAAACCAACATGAGACAGACCAGGTCCTATAGGATCAACATGAGACAGACCAGGTCCTATAGAGTCAACATGAGACAGACCAGGTCCTAAAGAGCCAACATGAGACAGACCAGGGCCTATAGAGTTTACATGAGACAGACCAGGTCCTATAGAGCCAACATGAGACAGACCAGGTCCTATAGAGTCAACATGAGACAGACCAGGTCCTATAAAACCAACATGAGACAGACCAGGTCCTATAGGATCAACATGAGACAGACCAGGTCCTATAGAGTCAACATGAGACAGACCAGGTCCAGTAGAGTCAACATGAGACAGATCAGGTCCTATAGAGTCAACATGAGACAGATCAGGTCCAATAGAGCGAACATGAGACAGACCAGGTCCTATAGAGTCAACATGAGACAGATCAGGTCCAATAGAGCGAACATGAGACAGACCAGGTCCTATAGAGCCAACATGAGACAGACCAGGTCCAGTAGAGTCAACATGAGACATATCAGGTCATATAGAGTCAACATGAGACAGATCAGGTCCTTTAGAGTCAACATGAGACAGACCCGGTCCTATAAAGTTAACATGAGACAGACCAGGTCCTATAGAGTCAACATGAGACAGACCAGGTCCAGTAGAGTCAATATGAGACAGAACAGGTCCTATAGAGCCAACTTGAGACATACCAGGTCCTATAGAGTCAACATGAGACTGACCAGGTCCTATAGAGCCAACATGAGACAGACCAGGTCCTATAGAGTCAACATGAGACAGATCAGGACGTATAGAGTCAACATGAGACAGATCAGGACGTATAGAGTCAACATGAGACAGACCAGGTCCTATAGGATCAACGTGAGACAGATCAGGTCCTATAGGATCAACGTGAGACAGATCAGGTCCTATAGAGTCAACATGAGACAGATCAGGTCCTATAGAGTCAACATGAGACAGATCAGGTCCTATAGAGTCAACATGAGACAGACCAAGTCCAGTAGAGTCAACATGAGACAGATTAGTCCTATAGAGTCAACATGAGACAGACCAGGTCCTATAGAGTCAACATGAGATAGACCAGGTCCTATAGAGTCAACATGAGACAGATCAGGTCCTATAGAAACAACATGAGACAGACCAGGTCCTATATAGTCAACATGAGACAGATCAGGTCCTATAGAGTCAACATGAGACAGATCAGGTCCAATAGAGCCAACATGAGACAGACCAGGTCCTATAGAGCCAACATGAGACAGATCAGGTCCTATAGAGTCAACATGAGACAGATCAGGTCCTATAGAGCCAACATGAGACAGATCAGGTCCTATAGAGTCAACATGAGACAGATCAGGTCCTATAGAGTCAACATGAGACAGATCAGGTCCTATAGAGTCAACATGAGACAGACCAGGTCCAGTAGAGTCAACATGAGACAGACCAAGTCCAGTAGAGTCAACATGAGACAGATTAGTCCTATAGAGTCAACATGAGACAGACCAGGTCCTATAGAGTCAACATGAGATAGACCAGGTCCTATAGAGTCAACATGAGACAGATCAGGTCCTATAGGATCAACATGAGACAGATCAGGTCCTATAGAGTCAACATGAGACAGACCAGGTCCTATAGAGTCAATATGAGACAGATCAGGTCCTATAGAGTAAACATGAGACAGACCAGGTCCTATAGAATCATAATGAGACAGATCAGGTCCTATAGAGTCAACATGAGACAGATCAGGTCCTATAGAGTCAACATGAGACAGACCAGGTCCTATAGAGCCAACATGAGACAGATCAGGTCCTATAGAGTCAACATGAGACAGACCAGGTCCTAAAGAGCCAACATGAGACAGACCAGGGCCTATAGAGTTTACATGAGACAGACCAGGTCCTATAGAGCCAACATGAGACAGACCAGGTCCTATAGAGTCAACATGAGACAGACCAGGTCCTATAAAACCAACATGAGACAGACCAGGTCCTATAGGATCAACATGAGACAGACCAGGTCCTATAGAGTCAACATGAGACAGACCAGGTCCAGTAGAGTCAACATGAGACAGATCAGGTCCTATAGAGTCAACATGAGACAGATCAGGTCCAATAGAGCGAACATGAGACAGACCAGGTCCTATAGAGCCAACATGAGAAAGATCAGGTCCTATAGAGTCAACATGAGACAGATCAGGTCCTATAGAGTCAACATGAGACAGATCAGGTCCTATAGAGTCAACATGAGACAGACCAGGTCCTATAGAGTCAAAATGGGACAGACCAGGTCCTATAGAATCAACAAGAGACAGATCAGGTCCTATAGAGCCAACATGAGACAGCCCAGGTCCTATAGAGCCAACATGAGACAGACCAGGTCCTTTAGAGTCAACATGAGACAGATCAGGTCCTATAGAGTCAATATGAGACAGAACAGGTCCTATAGAGCCAACTTGAGACATACCAGGTCCTATAGAGTCAACATGAGACTGACCAGGTCCTATAGAGCCAACATGAGACAGACCAGGTCCTATAGAGTCAACATGAGACAGATCAGGACGTATAGAGTCAACATGAGACAGATCAGGACGTATAGAGTCAACATGAGACAGACCAGGTCCTATAGGATCAACGTGAGACAGATCAGGTCCTATAGGATCAACGTGAGACAGATCAGGTCCTATAGAGTCAACATGAGACAGATCAGGTCCTATAGAGTCAACATGAGACAGATCAGGTCCTATAGAGTCAACATGAGACAGACCAAGTCCAGTAGAGTCAACATGAGACAGATTAGTCCTATAGAGTCAACATGAGACAGACCAGGTCCTATAGAGTCAACATGAGATAGACCAGGTCCTATAGAGTCAACATGAGACAGATCAGGTCCTATAGAAACAACATGAGACAGACCAGGTCCTATATAGTCAACATGAGACAGATCAGGTCCTATAGAGTCAACATGAGACAGATCAGGTCCAATAGAGCCAACATGAGACAGACCAGGTCCTATAGAGCCAACATGAGACAGATCAGGTCCTATAGAGTCAACATGAGACAGATCAGGTCCTATAGAGCCAACATGAGACAGATCAGGTCCTATAGAGTCAACATGAGACAGATCAGGTCCTATAGAGTCAACATGAGACAGATCAGGTCCTATAGAGTCAACATGAGACAGACCAGGTCCAGTAGAGTCAACATGAGACAGACCAAGTCCAGTAGAGTCAACATGAGACAGATTAGTCCTATAGAGTCAACATGAGACAGACCAGGTCCTATAGAGTCAACATGAGATAGACCAGGTCCTATAGAGTCAACATGAGACAGATCAGGTCCTATAGAAACAACATGAGACAGACCAAGTCCTATATAGTCAACATGAGACAGATCAGGTCCTATAGAGTCAACATGAGACAGATCAGGTCCAATAGAGCCAACATGAGACAGACCAGGTCCTATAGAGCCAACATGAGACAGATCAGGTCCTATAGAGTCAACATGAGACAGATCAGGTCCTATAGAGCCAACATGAGACAGATCAGGTCCTATAGAGTCAACATGAGACAGATCAGGTCCTATAGAGTCAACATGAGACAGATCTGGTCCTATAGAGTCAACATGAGACAGACCAGGTCCTATAGAGTCAACATGGGACAGACCAGGTCCTATAGAATCAACATGAGACGGATCAGGTCCTATAGAGCCAACATGAGACAGCCCAGGTCCTATAGAGCCAACATGAGACAGACCAGGTCCTATAGAGTCAACATGAGACAGATCAGGTCCTATAGAGTCAACATGAGACAGATCAGGTCCTATAGAGCCAACATGAGACAGATCAGGTCCTATAGAGTCAACATGAGACAGACCAGGTCCAGTAGAGTCAACATGAGACAGACCAAGTCCAGTAGAGTCAACATGAGACAGATTAGTCCTATAGAGTCAACATGAGACAGACCAGGTCCTATAGAGTCAACATGAGATAGACCAGGTCCTATAGAGTCAACATGAGACAGATCAGGTCCTATAGAAACAACATGAGACAGACCAAGTCCTATATAGTCAACATGAGACAGATCAGGTCCTATAGAGTCAACATGAGACAGATCAGGTCCAATAGAGCCAACATGAGACAGACCAGGTCCTATAGAGCCAACGTGAGACAGATCAGGTCCTATAGAGTCAACATGAGACAGATCAGGTCCTATAGAGCCAACATGAGACAGATCAGGTCCTATAGAGTCAACATGAGACAGACCAGGTCCTATAGAGTCAACATGGGACAGACCAGGTCCTATAGAATCAACATGAGACGGATCAGGTCCTATAGAGCCAACATGAGACAGCCCAGGTCCTATAGAGCCAACATGAGACAGATCAGGTCCTATAGAGTCAATATGAGACAGAACAGGTCCTATAGAGCCAACATGAGACAGACCAGGTCCTATAGAGTCAAGAGACTGACCAGGTCCTATAGAGCCAACATGAGACAGACCAGGTCCTATAGAGTCAACATGAGACAGATCAGGTCCTATAGATTCAACATGAGACAGACCAGGTCCCATAGGATTAACAGGAGACAGATCAGGTCCTATAGAGTCAACATGAGACAGATCAGGACCTATAGATTCAACCTGAGACAGACCAGGTCCTATAGATTCAACCTGAGACAGACCAGGTCCTATAGGATCAACATGAGACAGATCAGGTCCTATAGAGTCAACATGAGACAGATCAGGTCCTATAGAGTCAACATGAGACAGACGAGGTCCTATAGAGTCAACATGAGACAGATCAGGTCCTATAGAGTCAACATGAGACAGATCAGGTCCTATAGAGTCAACATGAGACAGACCAGGTCCAGTAGAGTCAACATGAGACAGACCAAGTCCAGTAGAGTCAACATGAGACAGATTAGTCCTATAGAGTCAACATGAGACAGACCAGGTCCTATAGAGTCAACATGAGATAGACCAGGTCCTATAGAGTCAACATGAGACAGATCAGGTCCTATAGAAACAACATGAGACAGACCAAGTCCTATATAGTCAACATGAGACAGATCAGGTCCTATAGAGTCAACATGAGACAGATCAGGTCCAATAGAGCCAACATGAGACAGACCAGGTCCTATAGAGCCAACATGAGACAGATCAGGTCCTATAGAGTCAACATGAGACAGATCAGGTCCTATAGAGCCAACATGAGACAGATCAGGTCCTATAGAGTCAACATGAGACAGATCAGGTCCTATAGAGTCAACATGAGACAGATCTGGTCCTATAGAGTCAACATGAGACAGACCAGGTCCTATAGAGTCAACATGGGACAGACCAGGTCCTATAGAATCAACATGAGACGGATCAGGTCCTATAGAGCCAACATGAGACAGCCCAGGTCCTATAGAGCCAACATGAGACAGACCAGGTCCTATAGAGTCAACATGAGACAGATCAGGTCCTATAGAGTCAACATGAGACAGATCAGGTCCTATAGAGCCAACATGAGACAGATCAGGTCCTATAGAGTCAACATGAGACAGACCAGGTCCAGTAGAGTCAACATGAGACAGACCAAGTCCAGTAGAGTCAACATGAGACAGATTAGTCCTATAGAGTCAACATGAGACAGACCAGGTCCTATAGAGTCAACATGAGATAGACCAGGTCCTATAGAGTCAACATGAGACAGATCAGGTCCTATAGAAACAACATGAGACAGACCAAGTCCTATATAGTCAACATGAGACAGATCAGGTCCTATAGAGTCAACATGAGACAGATCAGGTCCAATAGAGCCAACATGAGACAGACCAGGTCCTATAGAGCCAACGTGAGACAGATCAGGTCCTATAGAGTCAACATGAGACAGATCAGGTCCTATAGAGCCAACATGAGACAGATCAGGTCCTATAGAGTCAACATGAGACAGATCAGGTCCTATAGAGTCAACATGAGACAGATCTGGTCCTATAGAGTCAACATGAGACAGACCAGGTCCTATAGAGTCAACATGGGACAGACCAGGTCCTATAGAATCAACATGAGACGGATCAGGTCCTATAGAGCCAACATGAGACAGCCCAGGTCCTATAGAGCCAACATGAGACAGATCAGGTCCTATAGAGTCAATATGAGACAGAACAGGTCCTATAGAGCCAACATGAGACAGACCAGGTCCTATAGAGTCAAGAGACTGACCAGGTCCTATAGAGCCAACATGAGACAGACCAGGTCCTATAGAGTCAACATGAGACAGATCAGGTCCTATAGATTCAACATGAGACAGACCAGGTCCCATAGGATTAACAGGAGACAGATCAGGTCCTATAGAGTCAACATGAGACAGATCAGGACCTATAGATTCAACCTGAGACAGACCAGGTCCTATAGATTCAACCTGAGACAGACCAGGTCCTATAGGATCAACATGAGACAGATCAGGTCCTATAGAGTCAACATGAGACAGATCAGGTCCTATAGAGTCAACATGAGACAGACGAGGTCCTATAGAGTCAACATGAGACAGATCAGGTCCTATAGAGTCAACATGAGACAGATCAGGTCCTATAGAGTCAATATGAGACAGAACAGGTCCTATAGAGCCAACATGAGACAGACCAGGTCCTATATAGTCAACATGAGACTGACCAGGTCCTATAAAGCCAATATGAGACAGACCAGGTCCTATAGAGTCAACATGAGACAGATCACGTCCTATAGATTCAACATGAGACAGACCAGGTCCCATAGGATCAACATGAGACAGATCAGGTCCTATAGAGTCAACATGAGACAGATCAGGACCTATAGAGTCAACATGAGACAGATCAGGTCCTATAGAGTCAACATGAGACAGACCAGGTCCAGTAGAGTCAAAATGAGACAGATCAGGTCCTATAGAGTCAACATGAGACAGATCAGGTCCAATAGAGCGAACATGAGACAGACCAGGTCCTATAGAGCCAACATGAGAAAGATCAGGTCCTATAGAGTCAACATGAGACAGATCAGGTCCTATAGAGTCAACATGAGACAGATCAGGTCCTATAGAGTCAACATGAGACAGACCAGGTCCTATAGAGTCAACATGGGACAGACCAGGTCCTATAGAATCAACAAGAGACAGATCAGGTCCTATAGAGCCAACATGAGACAGCCCAGGTCCTATAGAGCCAACATGAGACAGACCAGGTCCTTTAGAGTCAACATGAGACAGACCAGGTCCTATAGAGTCAATATGAGACAGAACAGGTCCTATAGAGCCAATATGAGACAGAACAGGTCCTATAGAGCCAACATGAGACAGACCAGGTCCTATAGAGCCAACATGAGACAGACCAGGTCCTATAGAGTCAACATGAGACAGATCAGGTCCTATAGATTCAACAAGAGACAGACCAGGTCCCATAGGATCAACATGAGACAGATCAGGTCCTATAGAGTCAACATGAGACAGATCAGGACGTATAGAGTCAACATGAGACAGATCAGGTCCTATAGATTCAACCTGAGACAGATCAGGTCCTATAGAGTCAACATGAGACAGACCAAGTCCAGTAGAGTCAACATGAGACAAATTAGTCCTATAGAGTCAACATGAGACAGACCAGGTCCTATAGAGTCAACATGAGATAGACCAGGTCCTATAGAGTCAACATGAGACAGATCAGGTCCTATAGAAACAACATGAGACAGACCAAGTCCTATATAGTCAACATGAGACAGACCAAGTCCTATAGAGTCAACATGAGACAGATCAGGTCCAATAGAGCCAACATTAGACAGACCAGGTCCTATAGAGCCAACATGAGACAGATCAGGTCCTATAGAGTCAACATGAGACAGATCAGGTCCTATAGAGCCAACATGAGACAGATCAGGTCCTATAGAGTCAACATGAGACAGATCAGGTCCTATAAAGTCAACATGAGACAGATCAGGTCCTATAGAGTCAACATGAGACAGACCAGGTCCAGTAGAGTCAACATGAGACAGACCAAGTCCAGTAGAGTCAACATGAGACAGATTAGTCCTATAGAGTCAACATGAGACAGACCAGGTCCTATAGAGTCAACATGAGATCGACCAGGTCCTATAGAGTCAACATGAGACAGATCAGGTCCTATAGAAACAACATGAGACAGACCAAGTCCTATATAGTCAACATGAGACAGATCAGGTCCTATAGAGTCAACATGAGACAGATCAGGTCCAATAGAGCCAACATGAGACAGACCAGGTCCTATAGAGCCAACATGAGACAGATCAGGTCCTATAGAGTCAACATGAGACAGATCAGGTCCTATAGAGCCAACATGAGACAGATCAGGTCCTATAGAGTCAACATGAGACAGATCAGGTCCTATAGAGTCAACATGAGACAGATCTGGTCCTATAGAGTCAACATGAGACAGACCAGGTCCTATAGAGTCAACATGGGACAGACCAGGTCCTATAGAATCAACATGAGACGGATCAGGTCCTATAGAGCCAACATGAGACAGCCCAGGTCCTATAGAGCCAACATGAGACAGACCAGGTCCTATAGAGTCAACATGAGACAGATCAGGTCCTATAGAGTCAATATGAGACAGAACAGGTCCTATAGAGCCAACATGAGACAGACCAGGTCCTATAGAGTCAAGAGACTGACCAGGTCCTATAGAGCCAACATGAGACAGACCAGGTCCTATAGAGTCAACATGAGACAGATCAGGTCCTATAGATTCAACATGAGACAGATCAGGACCTATAGATTCAACCTGAGACAGACCAGGTCCTATAGATTCAACCTGAGACAGACCAGGTCCTATAGGATCAACATGAGACAGATCAGGTCCTATAGAGTCAACATGAGACAGATCAGGTCCTATAGAGTCAACATGAGACAGACGAGGTCCTATAGAGTCAACATGAGACAGATCAGGTCCTATAGAGTCAACATGAGACAGATCAGGTCCTATAGAGTCAATATGAGACAGAACAGGTCCTATCGAGTCAACATGAGACAGATCAGGACCTATATAGTCAACATGAGACTGACCAGGTCCTATAAAGTCAACATGAGACAGACCAGGTCCAGTAGAGTCAACATGAGACAGATCAGGTCCTATAGAGTCAACATGAGACAGACCAGGTCCTATAGAGTCAACATGAGACAGATCAGGTCCTATAGAGTCAACATGAGACAGACCAGGTCCTATAGAGCCAACATGAGACAGACCAGGTCCTATAGAGCCAACATGAGACAGACCAGGTCCTATAGAGTCAACATGAGATACACCAGGTCCTACAGGGTCAACATGAGACAGATCAGGTCCTATAGATTCAACATGATACAGATCAGGTCCTATAGAGTCAACATGAGACAGACCAGGTCCTATAGAGTCAACATGAGACAGATCAGGTCCTATAGAGTCAACATGAGACAGACCAGGTCCTATAGAGCCAACATGAGACAGACCAGGTCCTATAGAGTCAACATGAGACAGATCAGGTCCTATAGATTCAACATGAGACAGACCAGGTCCCATAGGATCAACATGAGACAGATCAGGTCCTATAGAGTCAACATGAGACATATCAGGTCCAATAGAGTCAACATGAGACAGACCAGGTCCTATAGAGCCAACATGAGACAGATCAGGTCCTATAGAGTCAACATGAGACAGATCAGGTCCTATAGAGCCAACATGAGACAGATCAGGTCCTATAGAGTCAACATGAGACAGATCAGGTCCTATAGAGTCAACATGAGACAGACAAGGTCCTATAGAGTCAACATGGGACAGACCAGGTCCTATAGAGTCAACATGAGACAGACCAGGTCCTATAGAGCCAACATGAGACAGCCCAGGTCCTATAGAGCCAACATGAGACAGGCCAGGTCCTATAGAGTCAACATGAGACAGATCAGGTCCTATAGAGTCAATATGAGACAGAACAGGTCCTATAGAGCCAACATGAGACAGACCAGGTCCTATAGAGTCAACATGAGACTGACCAGGTCCTATAGAGCCAACATGAGACAGATCAGGTCCTATAGATTCAACCTGAGACAGACCAGGTCCTATAGGATCAACGTGAGACAGATCAGGTCCTATAGAGTCAACATGAGACAGATCAGGTCCTATAGAGTCAACATGAGACAGATCAGGTCCTATAGAGTCAACATGAGACAGACCAAGTCCAGTAGAGTCAACATGAGACAAATTAGTCCTATAGAGTCAACATGAGACAGACCAGGTCCTATAGAGTCAACATGAGATAGACCAGGTCCTATAGAGTCAACATGAGACAGATCAGGTCCTATAGAAACAACATGAGACAGACCAAGTCCTATATAGTCAACATGAGACAGATCAGGTCCTATAGAGTCAACATGAGACAGATCAGGTCCAATAGAGCCAACATTAGACAGACCAGGTCCTATAGAGCCAACATGAGACAGATCAGGTCCTATAGAGTCAACATGAGACAGATCAGGTCCTATAGAGCCAACATGAGACAGATCAGGTCCTATAGAGTCAACATGAGACAGATCAGGTCCTATAGAGTCAACATGAGACAGATCAGGTCCTATAGAGTCAACATGAGACAGACCAGGTCCAGTAGAGTCAACATGAGACAGACCAAGTCCAGTAGAGTCAACATGAGACAGATTAGTCCTATAGAGTCAACATGAGACAGACCAGGTCCTATAGAGTCAACATGAGATCGACCAGGTCCTATAGAGTCAACATGAGACAGATCAGGTCCTATAGAAACAACATGAGACAGACCAAGTCCTATATAGTCAACATGAGACAGATCAGGTCCTATAGAGTCAACATGAGACAGATCAGGTCCAATAGAGCCAACATGAGACAGACCAGGTCCTATAGAGCCAACATGAGACAGATCAGGTCCTATAGAGTCAACATGAGACAGATCAGGTCCTATAGAGCCAACATGAGACAGATCAGGTCCTATAGAGTCAACATGAGACAGATCAGGTCCTATAGAGTCAACATGAGACAGATCTGGTCCTATAGAGTCAACATGAGACAGACCAGGTCCTATAGAGTCAACATGGGACAGACCAGGTCCTATAGAATCAACATGAGACGGATCAGGTCCTATAGAGCCAACATGAGACAGCCCAGGTCCTATAGAGCCAACATGAGACAGACCAGGTCCTATAGAGTCAACATGAGACAGATCAGGTCCTATAGAGTCAATATGAGACAGAACAGGTCCTATAGAGCCAACATGAGACAGACCAGGTCCTATAGAGTCAAGAGACTGACCAGGTCCTATAGAGCCAACATGAGACAGACCAGGTCCTATAGAGTCAACATGAGACAGATCAGGTCCTATAGATTCAACATGAGACAGACCAGGTCCCATAGGATCAACATGAGACAGATCAGGTCCTATAGAGTCAACATGAGACAGATCAGGACCTATAGATTCAACCTGAGACAGACCAGGTCCTATAGATTCAACCTGAGACAGACCAGGTCCTATAGGATCAACATGAGACAGATCAGGTCCTATAGAGTCAACATGAGACAGATCAGGTCCTATAGAGTCAACATGAGACAGACGAGGTCCTATAGAGTCAACATGAGACAGATCAGGTCCTATAGAGTCAACATGAGACAGATCAGGTCCTATAGAGTCAATATGAGACAGAACAGGTCCTATCGAGCCAACATGAGACAGACCAGGTCCTATATAGTCAACATGAGACTGACCAGGTCCTATAAAGCCAATATGAGACAGACCAGGTCCTATAGAGTCAACATGAGACAGATCACGTCCTATAGATTCAACATGAGACAGACCAGGTCCCATAGGATCAACATGAGACAGATCAGGTCCTATAGAGTCAACATGAGACAGATCAGGACCTATAGAGTCAACATGAGACAGATCAGGTCCTATAGAGTCAACATGAGACAGACCAGGTCCAGTAGAGTCAACATGAGACAGATCAGGTCCTATAGAGTCAACATGAGACAGACCAGGTCCTATAGAGTCAACATGAGACAGATCAGGTCCTATAGAGTCAACATGAGACAGACCAGGTCCTATAGAGCCAACATGAGACAGACCAGGTCCTATAGAGCCAACATGAGACAGACCAGGTCCTATAGAGTCAACATGAGATACACCAGGTCCTACAGGGTCAACATGAGACAGATCAGGTCCTATAGAGTCAACATGAGACAGATCAGGTCCTATAGAGCCAACATGAGACAGATCAGGTCCTATAGAGTCAACATGAGACAGATCAGGTCCTATAGAGTCAACATGAGACAGATCTGGTCCTATAGAGCCAACATGAGACAGACCAGGTCCTATAGAGTCAACATGGGACAGACCAGGTCCTATAGAATCAACATGAGACGGATCAGGTCCTATAGAGCCAACATGAGACAGCCCAGGTCCTATAGAGCCAACATGAGACAGACCAGGTCCTATAGAGTCAACATGAGACAGATCAGGTCCTATAGAGTCAATATGAGACAGAACAGGTCCTATAGAGCCAACATGAGACAGACCAGGTCCTATAGAGTCAAGAGACTGACCAGGTCCTATAGAGCCAACATGAGACAGACCAGGTCCTATAGAGTCAACATGAGACAGATCAGGTCCTATAGATTCAACATGAGACAGACCAGGTCCCATAGGATCAACATGAGACAGATCAGGTCCTATAGAGTCAACATGAGACAGATCAGGACCTATAGATTCAACCTGAGACAGACCAGGTCCTATAGATTCAACCTGAGACAGACCAGGTCCTATAGGATCAACATGAGACAGATCAGGTCCTATAGAGTCAACATGAGACAGATCAGGTCCTATAGAGTCAACATGAGACAGATCAGGTCCTATAGAGTCAACATGAGACAGATCAGGTCCTATAGAGTCAATATGAGACAGAACAGGTCCTATAGAGCCAACATGAGACAGACCAGGTCCTATATAGTCAACATGAGACTGACCAGGTCCTATAAAGCCAATATGAGACAGACCAGGTCCTATAGAGTCAACATGAGACAGATCACGTCCTATAGATTCAACATGAGACAGACCAGGTCCCATAGGATCAACATGAGACAGATCAGGTCCTATAGAGTCAACATGAGACAGATCAGGACCTATAGAGTCAACATGAGACAGATCAGGTCCTATAGAGTCAACATGAGACAGACCAGGTCCAGTAGAGTCAACATGAGACAGATCAGGTCCTATAGAGTCAACATGAGACAGACCAGGTCCTATAGAGTCAACATGAGACAGATCAGGTCCTATAGAGTCAACATGAGACAGACCAGATCCTATAGAGCCAACATGAGACAGACCAGGTCCTATAGAGCCAACATGAGACAGACCAGGTCCTATAGAGTCAACATGAGATACACCAGGTCCTACAGGGTCAACATGAGACAGATCAGGTCCTATAGATTCAACATGATACAGATCAGGTCCTATAGAGTCAACATGAGACAGACCAGGTCCTATAGAGTCAACATGAGACAGATCAGGTCCTATAGAGTCAACATGAGACAGACCAGGTCCTATAGAGCCAACATGAGACAGACCAGGTCCTATAGAGTCAACATGAGACAGATCAGGTCCTATAGATTCAACATGAGACAGACCAGGTCCCATAGGATCAACATGAGACAGATCAGGTCCTATAGATTCAACATGATACAGATCAGGTCCTATAGAGTCAACATGAGACAGACCAGGTCCTATAGAGTCAACATGAGACAGATCAGGTCCTATAGAGTCAACATGAGACAGACCAGGTCCTATAGAGCCAACATGAGACAGACCAGGTCCTATAGAGTCAACATGAGACAGATCAGGTCCTATAGATTCAACATGAGACAGACCAGGTCCCATAGGATCAACATGAGACAGATCAGGTCCTATAGAGTCAACATGAGACAGATCAGGTCCAATAGAGTCAACATGAGACAGACCAGGTCCTATAGAGCCAACATGAGACAGATCAGGTCCTATAGAGTCAACATGAGACAGATCAGGTCCTATAGAGCCAACATGAGACAGATCAGGTCCTATAGAGTCAACATGAGACAGATCAGGTCCTATAGAGTCAACATGAGACAGACAAGGTCCTATAGAGTCAACATGGGACAGACCAGGTCCTATAGAGTCAACATGAGACAGACCAGGTCCTATAGAGCCAACATGAGACAGCCCAGGTCCTATAGAGCCAACATGAGACAGGCCAGCTCCTATAGAGTCAACATGAGACAGATCAGGTCCTATAGAGTCAATATGAGACAGAACAGGTCCTATAGAGCCAACATGAGACAGACCAGGTCCTATAGAGTCAACATGAGACTGACCAGGTCCTATAGAGCCAACATGAGACAGATCAGGTCCTATAGATTCAACCTGAGACAGACCAGGTCCTATAGGATCAACGTGAGACAGATCAGGTCCTATAGAGTCAACATGAGACAGATCAGGTCCTATAGAGTCAACATGAGACAGATCAGGTCCTATAGAGTCAACATGAGACAGACCAAGTCCAGTAGAGTCAACATGAGACAAATTAGTCCTATAGAGTCAACATGAGACAGACCAGGTCCTATAGAGTCAACATGAGATAGACCAGGTCCTATAGAGTCAACATGAGACAGATCAGGTCCTATAGAAACAACATGAGACAGACCAAGTCCTATATAGTCAACATGAGACAGATCAGGTCCTATAGAGTCAACATGAGACAGATCAGGTCCAATAGAGCCAACATTAGACAGACCAGGTCCTATAGAGCCAACATGAGACAGATCAGGTCCTATAGAGTCAACATGAGACAGATCAGGTCCTATAGAGCCAACATGAGACAGATCAGGTCCTATAGAGTCAACATGAGACAGATCAGGTCCTATAGAGTCAACATGAGACAGATCAGGTCCTATAGAGTCAACATGAGACAGACCAGGTCCAGTAGAGTCAACATGAGACAGACCAAGTCCAGTAGAGTCAACATGAGACAGATTAGTCCTATAGAGTCAACATGAGACAGACCAGGTCCTATAGAGTCAACATGAGATCGACCAGGTCCTATAGAGTCAACATGAGACAGATCAGGTCCTATAGAAACAACATGAGACAGACCAAGTCCTATATAGTCAACATGAGACAGATCAGGTCCTATAGAGTCAACATGAGACAGATCAGGTCCAATAGAGCCAACATGAGACAGACCAGGTCCTATAGAGCCAACATGAGACAGATCAGGTCCTATAGAGTCAACATGAGACAGATCAGGTCCTATAGAGCCAACATGAGACAGATCAGGTCCTATAGAGTCAACATGAGACAGATCAGGTCCTATAGAGTCAACATGAGACAGATCTGGTCCTTTAGAGTCAACATGAGACAGACCAGGTCCTATAGAGTCAACATGGGACAGACCAGGTCCTATAGAATCAACATGAGACGGATCAGGTCCTATAGAGCCAACATGAGACAGCCCAGGTCCTATAGAGCCAACATGAGACAGACCAGGTCCTATAGAGTCAACATGAGACAGATCAGGTCCTATAGAGTCAATATGAGACAGAACAGGTCCTATAGAGCCAACATGAGACAGACCAGGTCCTATAGAGTCAAGAGACTGACCAGGTCCTATAGAGCCAACATGAGACAGACCAGGTCCTATAGAGTCAACATGAGACAGATCAGGTCCTATAGATTCAACATGAGACAGACCAGGTCCCATAGGATCAACATGAGACAGATCAGGTCCTATAGAGTCAACATGAGACAGATCAGGACCTATAGATTCAACCTGAGACAGACCAGGTCCTATAGATTCAACCTGAGACAGACCAGGTCCTATAGGATCAACATGAGACAGATCAGGTCCTATAGAGTCAACATGAGACAGATCAGGTCCTATAGAGTCAACATGAGACAGACGAGGTCCTATAGAGTTTAACATGAGACAGATCAGGTCCTATAGAGTCAACATGAGACAGATCAGGTCCTATAGAGTCAATATGAGACAGAACAGGTCCTATCGAGCCAACATGAGACAGACCAGGTCCTATATAGTCAACATGAGACTGACCAGGTCCTATAAAGCCAATATGAGACAGACCAGGTCCTATAGAGTCAACATGAGACAGATCACGTCCTATAGATTCAACATGAGACAGACCAGGTCCCATAGGATCAACATGAGACAGATCAGGTCCTATAGAGTCAACATGAGACAGATCAGGACCTATAGAGTCAACATGAGACAGATCAGGTCCTATAGAGTCAACATGAGACAGACCAGGTCCAGTAGAGTCAACATGAGACAGATCAGGTCCTATAGAGTCAACATGAGACAGACCAGGTCCTATAGAGTCAACATGAGACAGATCAGGTCCTATAGAGTCAACATGAGACAGACCAGGTCCTATAGAGCCAACATGAGACAGACCAGGTCCTATAGAGCCAACATGAGACAGACCAGGTCCTATAGAGTCAACATGAGATACACCAGGTCCTACAGGGTCAACATGAGACAGATCAGGTCCTATAGAGTCAACATGAGACAGATCAGGTCCTATAGAGCCAACATGAGACAGATCAGGTCCTATAGAGTCAACATGAAACAGATCAGGTCCTATAGAGTCAACATGAGACAGATCTGGTCCTATAGAGCCAACATGAGACAGACCAGGTCCTATAGAGTCAACATGGGACAGACCAGGTCCTATAGAATCAACATGAGACGGATCAGGTCCTATAGAGCCAACATGAGACAGCCCAGGTCCTATAGAGCCAACATGAGACAGACCAGGTCCTATAGAGTCAACATGAGACAGATCAGGTCCTATAGAGTCAATATGAGACAGAACAGGTCCTATAGAGCCAACATGAGACAGACCAGGTCCTATAGAGTCAAGAGACTGACCAGGTCCTATAGAGCCAACATGAGACAGACCAGGTCCTATAGAGTCAACATGAGACAGATCAGGTCCTATAGATTCAACATGAGACAGACCAGGTCCAATAGGATCAACATGAGACAGATCAGGTCCTATAGAGTCAACATGAGACAGATCAGGACCTATAGATTCAACCTGAGACAGACCAGGTCCTATAGATTCAACCTGAGACAGACCAGGTCCTATAGGATCAACATGAGACAGATCAGGTCCTATAGAGTCAACATGAGACAGATCAGGTCCTATAGAGTCAACATGAGACAGATCAGGTCCTATAGAGTCAACATGAGACAGATCAGGTCCTATAGAGTCAATATGAGACAGAACAGGTCCTATAGAGCCAACATGAGACAGACCAGGTCCTATATAGTCAACATGAGACTGACCAGGTCCTATAAAGCCAATATGAGACAGACCAGGTCCTATAGAGTCAACATGAGACAGATCACGTCCTATAGATTCAACATGAGACAGACCAGGTCCCATAGGATCAACATGAGACAGATCAGGTCCTATAGAGTCAACATGAGACAGATCAGGACCTATAGAGTCAACATGAGACAGATCAGGTCCTATAGAGTCAACATGAGACAGACCAGGTCCAGTAGAGTCAACATGAGACAGATCAGGTCCTATAGAGTCAACATGAGACAGACCAGGTCCTATAGAGTCAACATGAGACAGATCAGGTCCTATAGAGTCAACATGAGACAGACCAGGTCCTATAGAGCCAACATGAGACAGACCAGGTCCTATAGAGCCAACATGAGACAGACCAGGTCCTATAGAGTCAACATGAGATACACCAGGTCCTACAGGGTCAACATGAGACAGATCAGGTCCTATAGATTCAACATGATACAGATCAGGTCCTATAGAGTCAACATGAGACAGACCAGGTCCTATAGAGTCAACATGAGACAGATCAGGTCCTATAGAGTCAACATGAGACAGACCAGGTCCTATAGAGCCAACATGAGACAGACCAGGTCCTATAGAGTCAACATGAGACAGATCAGGTCCTATAGATTCAACATGAGACAGACCAGGTCCCATAGGATCAACATGAGACAGATCAGGTCCTATAGAGTCAACATGAGACAGATCAGGTCCAATAGAGTCAACATGAGACAGACCAGGTCCTATAGAGCCAACATGAGACAGATCAGGTCCTATAGAGTCAACATGAGACAGATCAGGTCCTATAGAGCCAACATGAGACAGATCAGGTCCTATAGAGTCAACATGAGACAGATCAGGTCCTATAGAGTCAACATGAGACAGACAAGGTCCTATAGAGTCAACATGGGACAGACCAGGTCCTATAGAGTCAACATGAGACAGACCAGGTCCTATAGAGCCAACATGAGACAGCCCAGGTCCTATAGAGCCAACATGAGACAGGCCAGGTCCTATAGAGTCAACATGAGACAGATCAGGTCCTATAGAGTCAATATGAGACAGAACAGGTCCTATAGAGCCAACATGAGACAGACCAGGTCCTATAGAGTCAACATGAGACTGACCAGGTCCTATAGAGCCAACATGAGACAGATCAGGACCTATAGATTCAACCTGAGACAGACCAGGTCCTATAGATTCAACCTGAGACAGACCAGGGCCTATAGGATCAACATGAGACAGATCAGGTCCTATAGAGTCAACATGAGACAGATCAGGTCCTATAGAGTCAACATGAGACAGACGAGGTCCTATAGAGTCAACATGAGACAGATCAGGTCCTATAGAGTCAACATGAGACAGATCAGGTCCTATAGAGCCAACATGAGACAGACCAGGTCCTATATAGTCAACATGAGACTGACCAGGTCCTATAAAGCCAATATGAGACAGACCAGGTCCTATAGAGTCAATATGAGACAGAACAGGTCCTATAGAGCCAACATGAGACAGACCAGGTCCTATATAGTCAACATGAGACTGACCAGGTCCTATAAAGCCAATATGAGACAGACCAGGTCCTATAGAGTCAACATGAGACAGATCACGTCCTATAGATTCAACATGAGACAGACCAGGTCCCATAGGATCAACATGAGACAGATCAGGTCCTATAGAGTCAACATGAGACAGATCAGGACCTATAGAGTCAACATGAGACAGATCAGGTCCTATAGAGTCAACATGAGACAGACCAGGTCCAGTAGAGTCAACATGAGACAGATCAGGTCCTATAGAGTCAACATGAGACAGACCAGGTCCTATAGAGTCAACATGAGACAGATCAGGTCCTATAGAGTCAACATGAGACAGACCAGGTCCTATAGAGCCAACATGAGACAGACCAGGTCCTATAGAGCCAACATGAGACAGACCAGGTCCTATAGAGTCAACATGAGATACACCAGGTCCTACAGGGTCAACATGAGACAGATCAGGTCCTAAAGAGTCAACATGATACAGATCAGGTCCTATAGAGTCAACATGAGACAGACCAGGTCCTATAGAGTCAACATGAGACAGATCAGGTCCTATAGAGTCAACATGAGACAGACCAGGTCCTATAGAGCCAACATGAGACAGACCAGGTCCTATAGAGTCAACATGAGACAGATCAGGTCCTATAGATTCAACATGAGACAGACCAGGTCCCATAGGATCAACATGAGACAGATCAGGTCCTATAGAGTCAACATGAGACAGATCAGGTCCAATAGAGTCAACATGAGACAGACTAGGTCCTATAGAGCCAACATGAGACAGATCAGGTCCTATAGAGCCAACATGAGACAGATCAGGTCCTATAGAGCCAACATGAGACAGATCAGGTCCTATAGAGTCAACATGAGACAGACCAGGTCCTATAGAGTCAACATGGTACAGACCAGGTCCTATAGAGTCAACATGAGACAGACCAGGTCCTATAGAGCCAACATGAGACAGCCCAGGTCCTATAGAGTCAACATGAGACAGAACAGGTCCTATAGAGCCAACATGAGACAGAACAGGTCCTATAGAGCCAACATGAGACAGACCAGGTCCTATAGAGTCAACATGAGACAGACCAGGTCCTATAGAGTCAACATGAGACAGACCAGGTCCTATAGAGTCAACATGAGACAGATCAGGACCTATAGATTCAACCTGAGACAGACCAGGTCCTATAGATTCAACCTGAGACAGACCAGGTCCTATAGGATCAACATGAGACAGATCAGGTCCTATAGAGTCAACACGAGACAGATCAGGTCCTATAGAGTCAACATGAGACAGAACAGGTCCTATAGAGCCAACATGAGACAGACCAGGTCCTATAGAGTCAACATGAGACTGACCAGGTCCTATAGAGCCAACATGAGACAGACCAGGTCCTATAGAGTCAACATGAGACAGATCAGGACCTATAGATTCAACCTGAGACAGACCAGGTCCTATAGATTCAACCTGAGACAGACCAGGTCCTATAGGATCAACATGAGACAGATCAGGTCCTATAGAGTCAACACGAGACAGATCAGGTCCTATAGAGTCAACATGAGACAGACGAGGTCCTATAGAGTCAACATGAGACAGACCAGGTCCTATAGAGTCAACATGAGACTGACCAGGTCCTATAGAGCCAACATGAGACAGATCAGGACCTATAGATTCAACCTGAGACAGACCAGGTCCTATAGATTCAACCTGAGACAGACCAGGGCCTATAGGATCAACATGAGACAGATCAGGTCCTATAGAGTCAACATGAGACAGATCAGGTCCTATAGAGTCAACATGAGACAGACGAGGTCCTATAGAGTCAACATGAGACAGATCAGGTCCTATAGAGTCAACATGAGACAGATCAGGTCCTATAGAGCCAACATGAGACAGACCAGGTCCTATATAGTCAACATGAGACTGACCAGGTCCTATAAAGCCAATATGAGACAGACCAGGTCCTATAGAGTCAATATGAGACAGAACAGGTCCTATAGAGCCAACATGAGACAGACCAGGTCCTATATAGTCAACATGAGACTGACCAGGTCCTATAAAGCCAATATGAGACAGACCAGGTCCTATAGAGTCAACATGAGACAGATCACGTCCTATAGATTCAACATGAGACAGACCAGGTCCCATAGGATCAACATGAGACAGATCAGGTCCTATAGAGTCAACATGAGACAGATCAGGACCTATAGAGTCAACATGAGACAGATCAGGTCCTATAGAGTCAACATGAGACAGACCAGGTCCAGTAGAGTCAACATGAGACAGATCAGGTCCTATAGAGTCAACATGAGACAGACCAGGTCCTATAGAGTCAACATGAGACAGATCAGGTCCTATAGAGTCAACATGAGACAGACCAGGTCCTATAGAGCCAACATGAGACAGACCAGGTCCTATAGAGCCAACATGAGACAGACCAGGTCCTATAGAGTCAACATGAGATACACCAGGTCCTACAGGGTCAACATGAGACAGATCAGGTCCTATAGAGTCAACATGATACAGATCAGGTCCTATAGAGTCAACATGAGACAGACCAGGTCCTATAGAGTCAACATGAGACAGATCAGGTCCTATAGAGTCAACATGAGACAGACTAGGTCCTATAGAGCCAACATGAGACAGACCAGGTCCTATAGAGTCAACATGAGACAGATCAGGTCCTATAGATTCAACATGAGACAGACCAGGTCCCATAGGATCAACATGAGACAGATCAGGTCCTATAGAGTCAACATGAGACAGATCAGGTCCAATAGAGTCAACATGAGACAGACCAGGTCCTATAGAGCCAACATGAGACAGATCAGGTCCTATAGAGTCAACATGAGACAGATCAGGTCCTATAGAGCCAACATGAGACAGATCAGGTCCTATAGAGTCAACATGAGACAGACCAGGTCCTATAGAGTCAACATGGTACAGACCAGGTCCTATAGAGTCAACATGAGACAGACCAGGTCCTATAGAGCCAACATGAGACAGCCCAGGTCCTATAGAGCCAACATGAGACAGGCCAGGTCCTATAGAGTCAACATGAGACAGAACAGGTCCTATAGAGCCAACATGAGACAGACCAGGTCCTATAGAGTCAACATGAGACTGACCAGGTCCTATAGAGCCAACATGAGACAGACCAGGTCCTATAGAGTCAACATGAGACAGATCAGGACCTATAGATTCAACCTGAGACAGACCAGGTCCTATAGATTCAACCTGAGACAGACCAGGTGCTATAGGATCAACATGAGACAGATCAGGTCCTATAGAGTCAACACGAGACAGATCAGGTCCTATAGAGTCAACATGAGACAGACGAGGTCCTATAGAGTCAACATGAGACAGATCAGGTCCTATAGAGTCAACATGAGACAGATCAGGTCCTATAGAGTCAATATGAGACAGAACAGGTCCTATAGAGCCAACATGAGACAGACCAGGTCCCTATATAGTCAACATGAGACTGACCAGGTCCTATAAAGCCAATATGAGACAGACCGCGTCCTATAGAGTAAACATGAGACAGATCACGTCCTATAGATTCAACATGAGACAGACCAGGTCCCATAGGATCAACATGAGACAGATCAGGTCCTATAGGGTCAACATGAGACAGATCAGGACCTATAGAGTCAACATGAGACAGATCAGGTCCTATAGAGTCAACATGAGACAGACCAGGTCCAGTAGAGTCAACATGAGACAGATCAGGTCCTATAGAGTCAACATGAGACAGACCAGGTCCTATAGAGTCAACATGAGACAGATCAGGTCCTATAGAGTCAACATGAGACAGACCAGGTCCTATAGAGCCAACATGAGACAGACCAGGTCCTATAGAGCCAACATGAGACAGACCAGGTCCTATAGAGTCAACATGAGATACACCAGGTCCTACAGGGTCAACATGAGACAGATCAGGTCCTATAGAGTCAACATGATACAGATCAGGTCCTATAGAGTCAACAAGAGACAGACCAGGTCCTATAGAGTCAACATGAGACAGATCAGGTCCTATAGAGTCAACATGAGACAGACCAGGTCCTATAGAGCCAACATGAGACAGACCAGGTCCTATAGAGTCAACATGAGACAGATCAGGTCCTATAGATTCAACATGAGACAGACCAGGTCCCATAGGATCAACATGAGACAGATCAGGTCCTATAGAGTCAACATGAGACAGATCAGGTCCAATAGAGTCAACATGAGACAGACCAGGTCCTATAGAGCCAACATGAGACAGATCAGGTCCTATAGAGTCAACATGAGACAGATCAGGTCCTATAGAGCCAACATGAGACAGATCAGGTCCTATAGAGTCAACATGAGACAGATCAGGTCCTATAGAGTCAACATGAGACAGACCAGGTCCTATAGAGTCAACATGGGACAGACCAGGTCCTATAGAGTCAACATGAGACAGACCAGGTCCAGTAGAGTCAACATGAGACAGATCAGGTCCTATAGAGTCAACATGAGACAGACCAGGTCCTATAGAGTCAACATGAGACAGATCAGGTCCTATAGAGTCAACATGAGACAGACCAGGTCCTATAGAGCCAACATGAGACAGACCAGGTCCTATAGAGCCAACATGAGACAGACCAGGTTCTATAGAGTCAACATGAGATACACCAGGTCCTACAGGGTCAACATGAGACAGATCAGGTCCTATAGAGTCAACATGATACAGATCAGGTCCTATAGAGTCAACAAGAGACAGACCAGGTCCTATAGAGTCAACATGAGACAGATCAGGTCCTATAGAGTCAACATGAGACAGACCAGGTCCTATAGAGCCAACATGAGACAGACCAGGTCCTATAGAGTCAACATGAGACAGATCAGGTCCTATAGATTCAACATGAGACAGACCAGGTCCCATAGGATCAACATGAGACAGATCAGGTCCTATAGAGTCAACATGAGACAGATCAGGTCCAATAGAGTCAACATGAGACAGACCAGGTCCTATAGAGCCAACATGAGACAGATCAGGTCCTATAGAGCCAACATGAGACAGACCAGGTCCTATAGAGTCAACATGAGACTGACCAGGTCCTATAGAGCCAACATGAGACAGACCAGGTCCTATAGAGTCAACATGAGACAGATCAGGACCTATAGATTCAACCTGAGACAGACCAGGTCCTATAGATTCAACCTGAGACAGACCAGGTCCTATAGGATCAACATGAGACAGATCAGGTCCTATAGAGTCAACACGAGACAGATCAGGTCCTATAGAGTCAACATGAGACAGACGAGGTCCTATAGAGTCAACATGAGACAGACCAGGTCCTATAGAGTCAACATGAGACTGACCAGGTCCTATAGAGCCAACATGAGACAGATCAGGACCTATAGATTCAACCTGAGACAGACCAGGTCCTATAGATTCAACCTGAGACAGACCAGGGCCTATAGGATCAACATGAGACAGATCAGGTCCTATAGAGTCAACATGAGACAGATCAGGTCCTATAGAGTCAACATGAGACAGACGAGGTCCTATAGAGTCAACATGAGACAGATCAGGTCCTATAGAGTCAACATGAGACAGATCAGGTCCTATAGAGCCAACATGAGACAGACCAGGTCCTATATAGTCAACATGAGACTGACCAGGTCCTATAAAGCCAATATGAGACAGACCAGGTCCTATAGAGTCAATATGAGACAGAACAGGTCCTATAGAGCCAACATGAGACAGACCAGGTCCTATATAGTCAACATGAGACTGACCAGGTCCTATAAAGCCAATATGAGACAGACCAGGTCCTATAGAGTCAACATGAGACAGATCACGTCCTATAGATTCAACATGAGACAGACCAGGTCCCATAGGATCAACATGAGACAGATCAGGTCCTATAGAGTCAACATGAGACAGATCAGGACCTATAGAGTCAACATGAGACAGATCAGGTCCTATAGAGTCAACATGAGACAGACCAGGTCCAGTAGAGTCAACATGAGACAGATCAGGTCCTATAGAGTCAACATGAGACAGACCAGGTCCTATAGAGTCAACATGAGACAGATCAGGTCCTATAGAGTCAACATGAGACAGACCAGGTCCTATAGAGCCAACATGAGACAGACCAGGTCCTATAGAGCCAACATGAGACAGACCAGGTCCTATAGAGTCAACATGAGATACACCAGGTCCTACAGGGTCAACATGAGACAGATCAGGTCCTATAGAGTCAACATGATACAGATCAGGTCCTATAGAGTCAACATGAGACAGACCAGGTCCTATAGAGTCAACATGAGACAGATCAGGTCCTATAGAGTCAACATGAGACAGACTAGGTCCTATAGAGCCAACATGAGACAGACCAGGTCCTATAGAGTCAACATGAGACAGATCAGGTCCTATAGATTCAACATGAGACAGACCAGGTCCCATAGGATCAACATGAGACAGATCAGGTCCTATAGAGTCAACATGAGACAGATCAGGTCCAATAGAGTCAACATGAGACAGACCAGGTCCTATAGAGCCAACATGAGACAGATCAGGTCCTATAGAGTCAACATGAGACAGATCAGGTCCTATAGAGCCAACATGAGACAGATCAGGTCCTATAGAGTCAACATGAGACAGACCAGGTCCTATAGAGTCAACATGGTACAGACCAGGTCCTATAGAGTCAACATGAGACAGACCAGGTCCTATAGAGCCAACATGAGACAGCCCAGGTCCTATAGAGCCAACATGAGACAGGCCAGGTCCTATAGAGTCAACATGAGACAGAACAGGTCCTATAGAGCCAACATGAGACAGACCAGGTCCTATAGAGTCAACATGAGACTGACCAGGTCCTATAGAGCCAACATGAGACAGACCAGGTCCTATAGAGTCAACATGAGACAGATCAGGACCTATAGATTCAACCTGAGACAGACCAGGTCCTATAGATTCAACCTGAGACAGACCAGGTCCTATAGGATCAACATGAGACAGATCAGGTCCTATAGAGTCAACACGAGACAGATCAGGTCCTATAGAGTCAACATGAGACAGACGAGGTCCTATAGAGTCAACATGAGACAGATCAGGTCCTATAGAGTCAACATGAGACAGATCAGGTCCTATAGAGTCAATATGAGACAGAACAGGTCCTATAGAGCCAACATGAGACAGACCAGGTCCCTATATAGTCAACATGAGACTGACCAGGTCCTATAAAGCCAATATGAGACAGACCGCGTCCTATAGAGTAAACATGAGACAGATCACGTCCTATAGATTCAACATGAGACAGACCAGGTCCCATAGGATCAACATGAGACAGATCAGGTCCTATAGGGTCAACATGAGACAGATCAGGACCTATAGAGTCAACATGAGACAGATCAGGTCCTATAGAGTCAACATGAGACAGACCAGGTCCAGTAGAGTCAACATGAGACAGATCAGGTCCTATAGAGTCAACATGAGACAGACCAGGTCCTATAGAGTCAACATGAGACAGATCAGGTCCTATAGAGTCAACATGAGACAGACCAGGTCCTATAGAGCCAACATGAGACAGACCAGGTCCTATAGAGCCAACATGAGACAGACCAGGTCCTATAGAGTCAACATGAGATACACCAGGTCCTACAGGGTCAACATGAGACAGATCAGGTCCTATAGAGTCAACATGATACAGATCAGGTCCTATAGAGTCAACAAGAGACAGACCAGGTCCTATAGAGTCAACATGAGACAGATCAGGTCCTATAGAGTCAACATGAGACAGACCAGGTCCTATAGAGCCAACATGAGACAGACCAGGTCCTATAGAGTCAACATGAGACAGATCAGGTCCTATAGATTCAACATGAGACAGACCAGGTCCCATAGGATCAACATGAGACAGATCAGGTCCTATAGAGTCAACATGAGACAGATCAGGTCCAATAGAGTCAACATGAGACAGACCAGGTCCTATAGAGCCAACATGAGACAGATCAGGTCCTATAGAGTCAACATGAGACAGATCAGGTCCTATAGAGCCAACATGAGACAGATCAGGTCCTATAGAGTCAACATGAGACAGATCAGGTCCTATAGAGTCAACATGAGACAGACCAGGTCCTATAGAGTCAACATGGGACAGACCAGGTCCTATAGAGTCAACATGAGACAGACCAGGTCCAGTAGAGTCAACATGAGACAGATCAGGTCCTATAGAGTCAACATGAGACAGACCAGGTCCTATAGAGTCAACATGAGACAGATCAGGTCCTATAGAGTCAACATGAGACAGACCAGGTCCTATAGAGCCAACATGAGACAGACCAGGTCCTATAGAGCCAACATGAGACAGACCAGGTTCTATAGAGTCAACATGAGATACACCAGGTCCTACAGGGTCAACATGAGACAGATCAGGTCCTATAGAGTCAACATGATACAGATCAGGTCCTATAGAGTCAACAAGAGACAGACCAGGTCCTATAGAGTCAACATGAGACAGATCAGGTCCTATAGAGTCAACATGAGACAGACCAGGTCCTATAGAGCCAACATGAGACAGACCAGGTCCTATAGAGTCAACATGAGACAGATCAGGTCCTATAGATTCAACATGAGACAGACCAGGTCCCATAGGATCAACATGAGACAGATCAGGTCCTATAGAGTCAACATGAGACAGATCAGGTCCAATAGAGTCAACATGAGACAGACCAGGTCCTATAGAGCCAACATGAGACAGATCAGGTCCTATAGAGTCAACATGAGACAGATCAGGTCCTATAGAGCCAACATGAGACAGATCAGGTCCTATGGAGTCAACATGAGACAGATCAGGTCCTATAGAGTCAACATGAGACAGACCAGGTCCTATAGAGTCAACATGGGACAGACCAGGTCCTATAGAGTCAACATGAGACAGACCAGGTCCTATAGAGCCAACATGAGAAAGCCCAGGTCCTATAGAGCCAACATGAGACAGGCCAGGTCCTATAGAGTCAACATGAGACAGATCAGGTCCTATAGAGTCAATATGAGACAGAACAGGTCCTATAGAGCCAACATGAGACAGACCAGGTCCTATAGAGTCAACATGAGACTGACCAGGTCCTATAGAGCCAACATGAGACAGACCAGGTCCTATAGAGTCAACATGAGACAGATCAGGTCCTATAGATTCAACATGAGACAGACCAGGTCCCATAGGATCAACATGAGACAGATCAGGTCCTATAGAGTCAACATGAGACAGATCAGGTCCTATAGATTCAAAATGAGACAGACCAGGTCCTATAGGATCAACATGAGACAGATCAGGTCCTATAGAGTCAACATGAGACAGATTAGTCCTATAGAGTCAACATGAGACAGACCAGGTCCTATAGAGTCAACATGAGACAGATCAGGTCCTATAGAGTCAACATGAGACAGACCAGGTCCTATAGAGCCAACATGAGACAGACCAGGTCCTATATAGCCAACATGAGACCGACCAGGTCCTATAGAGCCAACATGAGACAGACCAGGTCCTATAGAGTCAACATGAGATACACCAGGTCCTATAGGGTCAACATGAGACAGATCAGGTCCTATAGACTCAACATGATACAGATCAGGTCCTATAGAGTCAACATGAGACAGACCAGGTCCTATAGAGTCAACATGAGACAGATCAGGTCCTATAGAGTCAACATGAGACAGACCAGGTCCTATAGAGCCAACATGAGACAGACCAGGTCCTATAGAGTCAACATGAGACAGATCAGGTCCTATAGATTCAACATGAGACAGACCAGGTCCCATAGGATCAACATGAGACAGATCAGGTCCTATAGAGCCAACATGAGACAGATCAGGTCCTATAGAGTCAACATGAGACAGATCAGGTCCTATAGACTCAACATGAGACAGATCAGGTCCTATAGAGTCAACATGAGACAGACCAGGTCCTATAGAGTCAACATGGGACAGACCAGGTTCTATAGAGTCAACATGAGACAGATCAGGTCCTATAGATTCAACATGAGACAGACCAGGTCCTATAGAGTCAACATGAGACAGATCAGGTCCTATAGAGTCAACATGAGACAGATCAGGTCCAACAGAGTCAACATGAGACAGACCAGGTCCTATAGAGCCAACATGAGACAGATCAGGTCCTATAGAGTCAACATGAGACAGATCAGGTCCTATAGAGCCAACATGAGACAGATCAGGTCCTATAGAGTCAACATGAGACAGATCAGGTCCTATAGAGTCAACATGAGACAGACCAGGTCCTATAGAGTCAACATGGGACAGACCAGGTCCTATAGAGTCAACATGAGACAGATCAGGTCCTATAGAGCCAACATGAGACAGACCAGGTCCTATAGAGCCAACATGAGACAGACCAGGTCCTATAGAGTCAACATGAGACAGATCAGGTCCTATAGAGTCAACATGAGACAGAACAGGTCCTATAGAGCCAACATGAGACAGACCAGGTCCTATAGAGTCAACATGAGACAGACCAGGTCCTATAGAGCCAACATGAGACAGACCAGGTCCTATAGAGTCAACATGAGACAGATCAGGTCCTATAGATTCAACATGAGACAGACCAGGTCCTATAGGATCAACATGAGACAGATCAGGTCCTATAGAGTCAACATGAGACAGAACAGGTCCTATAGAGTCAACATGAGACAGATCAGGTCCTATAGAGTCAACATGAGACAAACCAGGTCCAGTAGAGTCAACATGAGACAGATTAGTCCTATAGAGTTAACATGAGACAGACCAGGTCCTATAGAGTCAACATGAGACAGATCAGGTCCTATAGAGTCAACATGAGACAGACCAGGTCCTATAGAGCCAACATGAGACAGACCAGGTCCTATAGAGCCAACATGAGACAGACCAGGTCCTATAGAGCCAACATGAGACAGACCAGGTCCTATAGAGTCAACATGAGATACACCAGGTCCTATAGGGTCAACATGAGACAGATCAGGTCCTATAGAGTCAACATGAGACAGATCAGGTCCTATAGAGTCAACATGAGACAGACCAGGTCCTATAGAGTCAACATGAGACAGATCAGGTCCTATAGAGTCAACATGAGACAGACCAGGTCCTATAGAGCCAACATGAGACAGACCAGGTCCTATAGAGTCAACATGAGACAGATCAGGTCCTATAGATTCAACATGAGACAGACCAGGTCCCATAGGATCAACATGAGACAGATCAGGTCCTATAGAGCCAACATGAGACAGATCAGGTCCTATAGAGTCAACATGAGACAGATCAGGTCCTATAGACTCAACATGAGACAGATCAGGTCCTATAGAGTCAACATGAGACAGACCAGGTCCTATAGAGTCAACATGGGACAGACCAGGTCCTATAGAGTCAACATGAGACAGATCAGGTCCTATAGAAACAACATGAGACAGACCAGGTCCTATAGAGTCAACATGAGACAGATCAGGTCCTATAGAGTCAAAATGAGACAGATCAGGTCCAATAGAGTCAACATGAGACAGACCAGGTCCTATAGAGCCAACATGAGACACATCAGGTCCTATAGAGTCAACATGAGACAGATCAGGTCCAATAGAGCCAACATGAGACAGATCAGGTCCTATAGAGTCAACATGAGACAGATCAGGTCCTATAGAGTCAACATGAGACAGACCAGGTCCTATAGAGTCAACATGGGACAGACCAGGTCCTATAGAGTCAACATGAGACTGACCAGGTCCTATAAAGCCAATATGAGACAGACCAGGTCCTATAGAGTCAATATGAGACAGAACAGGTCCTATAGAGCCAACATGAGACAGACCAGGTCCTATATAGTCAACATGAGACTGACCAGGTCCTATAAAGCCAATATGAGACAGACCAGGTCCTATAGAGTCAACATGAGACAGATCACGTCCTATAGATTCAACATGAGACAGACCAGGTCCCATAGGATCAACATGAGACAGATCAGGTCCTATAGAGTCAACATGAGACAGATCAGGTCCTATAGAGCCAACATGAGACAGATCAGGTCCTATAGAGTCAACATGAGACAGATCAGGTCCTATAGACTCAACATGAGACAGATCAGGTCCTATAGAGTCAACATGAGACAGACCAGGTCCTATAGAGTCAACATGGGACAGACCAGGTCCTATAGAGTCAACATGAGACAGATCAGGTCCTATAGAAACAACATGAGACAGACCAGGTCCTATAGAGTCAACATGAGACAGATCAGGTCCTATAGAGTCAAAATGAGACAGATCAGGTCCAATAGAGTCAACATGAGACAGACCAGGTCCTATAGAGTCAACATGAGACAGATCAGGTCCTATAGAGTCAAAATGAGACAGATCAGGTCCAATAGAGTCAACATTAGACAGACCAGGTCCTATAGAGCCAACATGAGACACATCAGGTCCTATAGAGTCAACATGAGACAGATCAGGTCCAATAGAGCCAACATGAGACAGATCAGGTCCTATAGAGTCAACATGAGACAGATCAGGTCCTATAGAGTCAACATGAGACAGACCAGGTCCTATAGAGTCAACATGGGACAGACCAGGTCCTATAGAGTCAACATGAGACTGACCAGGTCCTATAAAGCCAATATGAGACAGACCAGGTCCTATAGAGTCAATATGAGACAGAACAGGTCCTATAGAGCCAACATGAGACAGACCAGGTCCTATATAGTCAACATGAGACTGACCAGGTCCTATAAAGCCAATATGAGACAGACCAGGTCCTATAGAGTCAACATGAGACAGATCACGTCCTATAGATTCAACATGAGACAGACCAGGTCCCATAGGATCAACATGAGACAGATCAGGTCCTATAGAGTCAACATGAGACAGATCAGGACCTATAGAGTCAACATGAGACAGATCAGGTCCTATAGAGTCAACATGAGACAGACCAGGTCCAGTAGAGTCAACATGAGACAGATCAGGTCCTATAGAGTCAACATGAGACAGACCAGGTCCTATAGAGTCAACATGAGACAGATCAGGTCCTATAGAGTCAACATGAGACAGACCAGGTCCTATACAGCCAACATGAGACAGACCAGGTCCTATAGAGCCAACATGAGACAGACCAGGTCCTATAGAGTCAACATGAGATACACCAGGTCCTACAGGGTCAACATGAGACAGATCAGGTCCTATAGAGTCAACATGATACAGATCAGGTCCTATAGAGTCAACATGAGACAGACCAGGTCCTATAGAGTCAACATGAGACAGATCAGGTCCTATAGAGTCAACATGAGACAGACTAGGTCCTTTAGAGCCAACATGAGACAGACCAGGTCCTATAGAGTCAACATGAGACAGATCAGGTCCTATAGATTCAACATGAGACAGACCAGGTCCCATAGGATCAACATGAGACAGATCAGGTCCTATAGAGTCAACATGAGACAGATCAGGTCCAATAGAGTCAACATGAGACAGACCAGGTCCTATAGAGCCAACATGAGACAGATCAGGTCCTATAGAGTCAACATGAGACAGATCAGGTCCTATAGAGCCAACATGAGACAGATCAGGTCCTATAGAGTCAACATGAGACAGACCAGGTCCTATAGAGTCAACATGGTACAGACCAGGTCCTATAGAGTCAACATGAGACAGACCAGGTCCTATAGAGCCAACATGAGACAGCCCAGGTCCTATAGAGCCAACATGAGACAGGCCAGGTCCTATAGAGTCAACATGAGACAGAACAGGTCCTATAGAGCCAACATGAGACAGACCAGGTCCTATAGAGTCAACATGAGACTGACCAGGTCCTATAGAGCCAACATGAGACAGACCAGGTCCTATAGAGTCAACATGAGACAGATCAGGACCTATAGATTCAACCTGAGACAGACCAGGTCCTATAGATTCAACCTGAGACAGACCAGGTCCTATAGGATCAACATGAGACAGATCAGGTCCTATAGAGTCAACACGAGACAGATCAGGTCCTATAGAGTCAACATGAGACAGACGAGGTCCTATAGAGTCAACATGAGACAGATCAGGTCCTATAGAGTCAACATGAGACAGATCAGGTCCTATAGAGTCAATATGAGACAGAACAGGTCCTATAGAGCCAACATGAGACAGACCAGGTCCCTATATAGTCAACATGAGACTGACCAGGTCCTATAAAGCCAATATGAGACAGACCGCGTCCTATAGAGTAAACATGAGACAGATCACGTCCTATAGATTCAACATGAGACAGACCAGGTCCCATAGGATCAACATGAGACAGATCAGGTCCTATAGGGTCAACATGAGACAGATCAGGACCTATAGAGTCAACATGAGACAGATCAGGTCCTATAGAGTCAACATGAGACAGACCAGGTCCAGTAGAGTCAACATGAGACAGATCAGGTCCTATAGAGTCAACATGAGACAGACCAGGTCCTATAGAGTCAACATGAGACAGATCAGGTCCTATAGAGTCAACATGAGACAGACCAGGTCCTATAGAGCCAACATGAGACAGACCAGGTCCTATAGAGCCAACATGAGACTGACCAGGTCCTATAGAGCCAACATGAGACAGACCAGGTCCTATAGAGTCAACATGAGACAGATCAGGACCTATAGATTCAACCTGAGACAGACCAGGTCCTATAGATTCAACCTGAGACAGACCAGGTCCTATAGGATCAACATGAGACAGATCAGGTCCTATAGAGTCAACACGAGACAGATCAGGTCCTATAGAGTCAACATGAGACAGACGAGGTCCTATAGAGTCAACATGAGACAGATCAGGTCCTATAGAGTCAACATGAGACAGATCAGGTCCTATAGAGTCAATATGAGACAGAACAGGTCCTATAGAGCCAACATGAGACAGACCAGGTCCCTATATAGTCAACATGAGACTGACCAGGTCCTATAAAGCCAATATGAGACAGACCGCGTCCTATAGAGTAAACATGAGACAGATCACGTCCTATAGATTCAACATGAGACAGACCAGGTCCCATAGGATCAACATGAGACAGATCAGGTCCTATAGGGTCAACATGAGACAGATCAGGACCTATAGAGTCAACATGAGACAGATCAGGTCCTATAGAGTCAACATGAGACAGACCAGGTCCAGTAGAGTCAACATGAGACAGATCAGGTCCTATAGAGTCAACATGAGACAGACCAGGTCCTATAGAGTCAACATGAGACAGATCAGGTCCTATAGAGTCAACATGAGACAGACCAGGTCCTATAGAGCCAACATGAGACAGACCAGGTCCTATAGAGCCAACATGAGACAGACCAGGTCCTATAGAGTCAACATGAGATACACCAGGTCCTACAGGGTCAACATGAGACAGATCAGGTCCTATAGAGTCAACATGATACAGATCAGGTCCTATAGAGTCAACAAGAGACAGACCAGGTCCTATAGAGTCAACATGAGACAGATCAGGTCCTATAGAGTCAACATGAGACAGACCAGGTCCTATAGAGCCAACATGAGACAGACCAGGTCCTATAGAGTCAACATGAGACAGATCAGGTCCTATAGATTCAACATGAGACAGACCAGGTCCCATAGGATCAACATGAGACAGATCAGGTCCTATAGAGTCAACATGAGACAGATCAGGTCCAATAGAGTCAACATGAGACAGACCAGGTCCTATAGAGCCAACATGAGACAGATCAGGTCCTATAGAGTCAACATGAGACAGATCAGGTCCTATAGAGCCAACATGAGACAGATCAGGTCCTATAGAGTCAACATGAGACAGATCAGGTCCTATAGAGTCAACATGAGACAGACCAGGTCCTATAGAGTCAACATGGGACAGACCAGGTCCTATAGAGTCAACATGAGACAGACCAGGTCCAGTAGAGTCAACATGAGACAGATCAGGTCCTATAGAGTCAACATGAGACAGACCAGGTCCTATAGAGTCAACATGAGACAGATCAGGTCCTATAGAGTCAACATGAGACAGACCAGGTCCTATAGAGCCAACATGAGACAGACCAGGTCCTATAGAGCCAACATGAGACAGACCAGGTCCTATAGAGTCAACATGAGATACACCAGGTCCTACAGGGTCAACATGAGACAGATCAGGTCCTATAGAGTCAACATGATACAGATCAGGTCCTATAGAGTCAACAAGAGACAGACCAGGTCCTATAGAGTCAACATGAGACAGATCAGGTCCTATAGAGTCAACATGAGACAGACCAGGTCCTATAGAGCCAACATGAGACAGACCAGGTCCTATAGAGTCAACATGAGACAGATCAGGTCCTATAGATTCAACATGAGACAGACCAGGTCCCATAGGATCAACATGAGACAGATCAGGTCCTATAGAGCCAACATGAGACAGATCAGGTCCTATAGAGTCAACATGAGACAGATCAGGTCCTATAGACTCAACATGAGACAGATCAGGTCCTATAGAGTCAACATGAGACAGACCAGGTCCTATAGAGTCAACATGGGACAGACCAGGTCCTATAGAGTCAACATGAGACAGATCAGGTCCTATAGAAACAACATGAGACAGACCAGGTCCTATAGAGTCAACATGAGACAGATCAGGTCCTATAGAGTCAAAATGAGACAGATCAGGTCCAATAGAGTCAACATGAGACAGACCAGGTCCTATAGAGCCAACATGAGACACATCAGGTCCTATAGAGTCAACATGAGACAGATCAGGTCCAATAGAGCCAACATGAGACAGATCAGGTCCTATAGAGTCAACATGAGACAGATCAGGTCCTATAGAGTCAACATGAGACAGACCAGGTCCTATAGAGTCAACATGGGACAGACCAGGTCCTATAGAGTCAACATGAGACTGACCAGGTCCTATAAAGCCAATATGAGACAGACCAGGTCCTATAGAGTCAATATGAGACAGAACAGGTCCTATAGAGCCAACATGAGACAGACCAGGTCCTATATAGTCAACATGAGACTGACCAGGTCCTATAAAGCCAATATGAGACAGACCAGGTCCTATAGAGTCAACATGAGACAGATCACGTCCTATAGATTCAACATGAGACAGACCAGGTCCCATAGGATCAACATGAGACAGATCAGGTCCTATAGAGTCAACATGAGACAGATCAGGACCTATAGAGTCAACATGAGACAGATCAGGTCCTATAGAGTCAACATGAGACAGACCAGGTCCAGTAGAGTCAACATGAGACAGATCAGGTCCTATAGAGTCAACATGAGACAGACCAGGTCCTATAGAGTCAACATGAGACAGATCAGGTCCTATAGAGTCAACATGAGACAGACCAGGTCCTATAGAGCCAACATGAGACAGACCAGGTCCTATAGAGCCAACATGAGACAGACCAGGTCCTATAGAGTCAACATGAGATACACCAGGTCCTACAGGGTCAACATGAGACAGATCAGGTCCTATAGAGTCAACATGATACAGATCAGGTCCTATAGAGTCAACATGAGACAGACCAGGTCCTATAGAGTCAACATGAGACAGATCAGGTCCTATAGAGTCAACATGAGACAGACTAGGTCCTTTAGAGCCAACATGAGACAGACCAGGTCCTATAGAGTCAACATGAGACAGATCAGGTCCTATAGATTCAACATGAGACAGACCAGGTCCCATAGGATCAACATGAGACAGATCAGGTCCTATAGAGTCAACATGAGACAGATCAGGTCCAATAGAGTCAACATGAGACAGACCAGGTCCTATAGAGCCAACATGAGACAGATCAGGTCCTATAGAGTCAACATGAGACAGATCAGGTCCTATAGAGCCAACATGAGACAGATCAGGTCCTATAGAGTCAACATGAGACAGACCAGGTCCTATAGAGTCAACATGGTACAGACCAGGTCCTATAGAGTCAACATGAGACAGACCAGGTCCTATAGAGCCAACATGAGACAGCCCAGGTCCTATAGAGCCAACATGAGACAGGCCAGGTCCTATAGAGTCAACATGAGACAGAACAGGTCCTATAGAGCCAACATGAGACAGACCAGGTCCTATAGAGTCAACATGAGACTGACCAGGTCCTATAGAGCCAACATGAGACAGACCAGGTCCTATAGAGTCAACATGAGACAGATCAGGACCTATAGATTCAACCTGAGACAGACCAGGTCCTATAGATTCAACCTGAGACAGACCAGGTCCTATAGGATCAACATGAGACAGATCAGGTCCTATAGAGTCAACACGAGACAGATCAGGTCCTATAGAGTCAACATGAGACAGACGAGGTCCTATAGAGTCAACATGAGACAGATCAGGTCCTATAGAGTCAACATGAGACAGATCAGGTCCTATAGAGTCAATATGAGACAGACCAGGTCCTATAGAGCCAACATGAGACAGACCAGGTCCCTATATAGTCAACATGAGACTGACCAGGTCCTATAAAGCCAATATGAGACAGACCGCGTCCTATAGAGTAAACATGAGACAGATCACGTCCTATAGATTCAACATGAGACAGACCAGGTCCCATAGGATCAACATGAGACAGATCAGGTCCTATAGGGTCAACATGAGACAGATCAGGACCTATAGAGTCAACATGAGACAGATCAGGTCCTATAGAGTCAACATGAGACAGACCAGGTCCAGTAGAGTCAACATGAGACAGATCAGGTCCTATAGAGTCAACATGAGACAGACCAGGTCCTATAGAGTCAACATGAGACAGATCAGGTCCTATAGAGTCAACATGAGACAGACCAGGTCCTATAGAGCCAACATGAGACAGACCAGGTCCTATAGAGCCAACATGAGACAGACCAGGTCCTATAGAGTCAACATGAGATACACCAGGTCCTACAGGGTCAACATGAGACAGATCAGGTCCTATAGAGTCAACATGATACAGATCAGGTCCTATAGAGTCAACAAGAGACAGACCAGGTCCTATAGAGTCAACATGAGACAGATCAGGTCCTATAGAGTCAACATGAGACAGACCAGGTCCTATAGAGCCAACATGAGACAGACCAGGTCCTATAGAGTCAACATGAGACAGATCAGGTCCTATAGATTCAACATGAGACAGACCAGGTCCCATAGGATCAACATGAGACAGATCAGGTCCTATAGAGTCAACATGAGACAGATCAGGTCCAATAGAGTCAACATGAGACAGACCAGGTCCTATAGAGCCAACATGAGACAGATCAGGTCCTATAGAGTCAACATGAGACAGATCAGGTCCTATAGAGCCAACATGAGACAGATCAGGTCCTATAGAGTCAACATGAGACAGATCAGGTCCTATAGAGTCAACATGAGACAGACCAGGTCCTATAGAGTCAACATGGGACAGACCAGGTCCTATAGAGTCAACATGAGACAGACCAGGTCCAGTAGAGTCAACATGAGACAGATCAGGTCCTATAGAGTCAACATGAGACAGACCAGGTCCTATAGAGTCAACATGAGACAGATCAGGTCCTATAGAGTCAACATGAGACAGACCAGGTCCTATAGAGCCAACATGAGACAGACCAGGTCCTATAGAGCCAACATGAGACAGACCAGGTCCTATAGAGTCAACATGAGATACACCAGGTCCTACAGGGTCAACATGAGACAGATCAGGTCCTATAGAGTCAACATGATACAGATCAGGTCCTATAGAGTCAACAAGAGACAGACCAGGTCCTATAGAGTCAACATGAGACAGATCAGGTCCTATAGAGTCAACATGAGACAGACCAGGTCCTATAGAGCCAACATGAGACAGACCAGGTCCTATAGAGTCAACATGAGACAGATCAGGTCCTATAGATTTAACATGAGACAGACCAGGTCCCATAGGATCAACATGAGACAGATCAGGTCCTATAGAGTCAACATGAGACAGATCAGGTCCAATAGAGTCAACATGAGACAGACCAGGTCCTATAGAGCCAACATGAGACAGATCAGGTCCTATAGAGTCAACATGAGACAGATCAGGTCCTATAGAGCCAACATGAGACAGATCAGGTCCTATGGAGTCAACATGAGACAGATCAGGTCCTATAGAGTCAACATGAGACAGACCAGGTCCTATAGAGTCAACATGGGACAGACCAGGTCCTATAGAGTCAACATGAGACAGACCAGGTCCTATAGAGCCAACATGAGAAAGCCCAGGTCCTATAGAGCCAACATGAGACAGGCCAGGTCCTATAGAGTCAACATGAGACAGATCAGGTCCTATAGAGTCAATATGAGACAGAACAGGTCCTATAGAGCCAACATGAGACAGACCAGGTCCTATAGAGTCAACATGAGACTGACCAGGTCCTATAGAGCCAACATGAGACAGACCAGGTCCTATAGAGTCAACATGAGACAGATCAGGTCCTATAGATTCAACATGAGACAGACCAGGTCCCATAGGATCAACATGAGACAGATCAGGTCCTATAGAGTCAACATGAGACAGATCAGGTCCTATAGATTCAAAATGAGACAGACCAGGTCCTATAGGATCAACATGAGACAGATCAGGTCCTATAGAGTCAACATGAGACAGATTAGTCCTATAGAGTCAACATGAGACAGACCAGGTCCTATAGAGTCAACATGAGACAGATCAGGTCCTATAGAGTCAACATGAGACAGACCAGGTCCTATAGAGCCAACATGAGACAGACCAGGTCCTATATAGCCAACATGAGACAGACCAGGTCCTATAGAGCCAACATGAGACAGACCAGGTCCTATAGAGTCAACATGAGATACACCAGGTCCTATAGGGTCAACATGAGACAGATCAGGTCCTATAGACTCAACATGATACAAATCAGGTCCTATAGAGTCAACATGAGACAGACCAGGTCCTATAGAGTCAACATGAGACAGATCAGGTCCTATAGAGTCAACATGAGACAGACCAGGTCCTATAGAGCCAACATGAGACAGACCAGGTCCTATAGAGTCAACATGAGACAGATCAGGTCCTATAGATTCAACATGAGACAGACCAGGTCCCATAGGATCAACATGAGACAGATCAGGTCCTATAGAGCCAACATGAGACAGATCAGGTCCTATAGAGTCAACATGAGACAGATCAGGTCCTATAGACTCAACATGAGACAGATCAGGTCCTATAGAGTCAACATGAGACAGACCAGGTCCTATAGAGTCAACATGGGACAGACCAGGTTCTATAGAGTCAACATGAGACAGATCAGGTCCTATAGATTCAACATGAGACAGACCAGGTCCTATAGAGTCAACATGAGACAGATCAGGTCCTATAGAGTCAACATGAGACAGATCAGGTCCAACAGAGTCAACATGAGACAGACCAGGTCCTATAGAGCCAACATGAGACAGATCAGGTCCTATAGAGCCAACATGAGACAGATCAGGTCCTATAGAGTCAACATGAGACAGATCAGGTCCTATAGAGTCAACATGAGACAGACCAGGTCCTATAGAGTCAACATGGGACAGACCAGGTCCTATAGAGTCAACATGAGACAGATCAGGTCCTATAGAGCCAACATGAGACAGACCAGGTCCTATAGAGCCAACATGAGACAGACCAGGTCCTATAGAGTCAACATGAGACAGATCAGGTCCTATAGAGTCAACATGAGACAGAACAGGTCCTATAGAGCCAACATGAGACAGACCAGGTCCTATAGAGTCAACATGAGACAGACCAGGTCCTATAGAGCCAACATGAGACAGACCAGGTCCTATAGAGTCAACATGAGACAGATCAGGTCCTATAGATTCAACATGAGACAGACCAGGTCCTATAGGATCAACATGAGACAGATCAGGTCCTATAGAGTCAACATGAGACAGAACAGGTCCTATAGAGTCAACATGAGACAGATCAGGTCCTATAGAGTCAACATGAGACAAACCAGGTCCAGTAGAGTCAACATGAGACAGATTAGTCCTATAGAGTCAACATGAGACAGACCAGGTCCTATAGAGTCAACATGAGACAGATCAGGTCCTATAGAGTCAACATGAGACAGACCAGGTCCTATAGAGCCAACATGAGACAGACCAGGTCCTATAGAGCCAACATGAGACAGACCAGGTCCTATAGAGCCAACATGAGACAGACCAGGTCCTATAGAGTCAACATGAGATACACCAGGTCCTATAGGGTCAACATGAGACAGATCAGGTCCTATAGAGTCAACATGAGACAGATCAGGTCCTATAGAGTCAACATGAGACAGACCAGGTCCTATAGAGTCAACATGAGACAGATCAGGTCCTATAGAGTCAACATGAGACAGATCAGGTCCTATAGATTCAACATGAGACAGACCAGGTCCTATAGAGTCAACATGAGACAGATCAGGTCCTATAGAGTCAAAATGAGACAGATCAGGTCCAATAGAGTCAACATGAGACAGACCAGGTCCTATAGAGCCAACATGAGACACATCAGGTCCTATAGAGTCAACATGAGACAGATCAGGTCCAATAGAGCCAACATGAGACAGATCAGGTCCTATAGAGTCAACATGAGACAGATCAGGTCCTATAGAGTCAACATGAGACAGACCAGGTCCTATAGAGTCAACATGGGACAGACCAGGTCCTATAGAGTCAACATGAGACAGATCAGGTCCTATAGAGCCAACATGAGACAGACCAGGTCCTATAGAGCCAACATGAGACAGACCAGGTCCTATAGAGTCAACATGAGACAGATCAGGTCCTATAGAGTCAACATGAGACAGACCAGGTCCTATAGGATCAACATGAGACAGATCAGGTCATATAGAGTCAACATGAGACAGATCAGGTCCTATAGAGTCAACATGAGACAGATGAGGTCCTATAGAGTCAACATGAGACAGACCAGGTCCAGTAGAGTCAACATGAGACAGATTAGTCCTATAGAGTCAACATGAGACAGACCAGGTCCTATAGAGTCAACATGAGACAGATCAGTTCCTATAGAGCCAACATGAGAAAGACCAGGTCCTATAGAGCCAACATGAGACAGACCAGGTCCTATAGAGTCAACATGAGATACACCAGGTCCTATAGGTTCAACATGAGACAGATCAGGTCCTATAGAGTCAACATGAAACAGATCAGGTCCTATAGAGTCAACATGAGACAGACCAGGTCCTATAGAGTCAACATGAGACAGACCAGGTCCCATAGGATCAACATGAGACACATCAGGTCCTATAGAGTCAACATGAGACAGATCAGGTCCAGTAGAGTCAACATGAGACAGACCAGGTCCTATAGAGCCAACATGAGACAGATCAGGTCCTATAGAGTCAACATGAGACAGATCAGGTCCTATAGAGCCAACATGAGACAGATCAGGTCCTATAGAGTCAACATGAGACAGATCAGGTCCTATAGAGTCAACATGAGACAGATCTGGTCCTATAGAGTCAACATGAGACAGACCAGGTCCAGTAGAGTCAACATGGGACAGACCAGGTCCTATAGAGTCAACATGAGACAGATCAGGTCCTATAGAGCCAACATGAGACAGCCCAGGTCCTATAGAGCCAACATGAGACAGACCAGGTCCTATAGAGTCAACATGAGACAGATCAGGTCCTATAGAGTCAACATGAGACAGAACAGGTCCTATAGAGCCAACATGAGACAGACCAGGTCCTATAGAGTCAACATGAGACTGACCAGGTCCTATAGAGCAAACATGGGACAGACCAGGTCCTATAGAGTCAACATGAGACAGATCAGGTCCTATAGAGCCAACATGAGACAGACCAGGTCCTATAGAGCCAACATGAGACAGACCAGGTCCTATAGAGTCAACATGAGACAGATCAGGTCCTATAGAGTCAACATGAGACAGACCAGGTCCTATAGGATCAACATGAGACAGATCAGGTCATATAGAGTCAACATGAGACAGATCAGGTCCTATAGAGTCAACATGAGACAGATGAGGTCCTATAGAGTCAACATGAGACAGACCAGGTCCAGTAGAGTCAACATGAGAAAGATTAGTCCTATAGAGTCAACATGAGACAGACCAGGTCCTATAGAGTCAACATGAGACAGATCAGTTCCTATAGAGCCAACATGAGAAAGACCAGGTCCTATAGAGCCAACATGAGACAGACCAGGTCCTATAGAGTCAACATGAGATACACCAGGTCCTATAGGTTCAACATGAGACAGATCAGGTCCTATAGAGTCAACATGAAACAGATCAGGTCCTATAGAGTCAACATGAGACAGACCAGGTCCTATAGAGTCAACATGAGACAGACCAGGTCCCATAGGATCAACATGAGACACATCAGGTCCTATAGAGTCAACATGAGACAGATCAGGTCCAGTAGAGTCAACATGAGACAGACCAGGTCCTATAGAGCCAACATGAGACAGATCAGGTCCTATAGAGTCAACATGAGACAGATCAGGTCCTATAGAGCCAACATGAGACAGATCAGGTCCTATAGAGTCAACATGAGACAGATCAGGTCCTATAGAGTCAACATGAGACAGATCTGGTCCTATAGAGTCAACATGAGACAGACCAGGTCCAGTAGAGTCAACATGGGACAGACCAGGTCCTATAGAGTCAACATGAGACAGATCAGGTCCTATAGAGCCAACATGAGACAGCCCAGGTCCTATAGAGCCAACATGAGACAGACCAGGTCCTATAGAGTCAACATGAGACAGATCAGGTCCTATAGAGTCAACATGAGACAGAACAGGTCCTATAGAGCCAACATGAGACAGACCAGGTCCTATAGAGTCAACATGAGACTGACCAGGTCCTATAGAGCAAACATGAGACAGACCAGGTCCTATAGAGTCAACATGAGACAGATCAGGTCCTATAGATTCAACATGAGACAGACCAGGTCCCATAGGATCAACATGAGACAGATCAGGTCCTATAGAGTCAACATGAGACAGATCAGGTCCTATAGAGTCAACATGAGACAGATCAGGTCATATAGAGTCAACATGAGACAGACCAGGTGAAGTAGAGTCAACATGAGACAGATTAGTCCTATAGAGTCAACATGAGACAGACCAGGTCCTATAGAGCCAACATGAGACAGATCAGGTCCTATAGAGTCAACATGAGACAGACCAGGTCCTATAGTGCCAACATGAGACAGACCAGGTCCTATAGAGCCAACATGAGACAGACCAGGTCCTATAGAGTCAACATGAGATACACCAGGTCCTATAGGGTCAACATGAGACAGATCAGGTCCTATAGAGTCAACATGATACAGATCAGGTCCTATAGAGTCAACTTGAGACAGACCAGGTCCTATAGAGTCAACATGAGACAGATCAGGTCCTATAGAGTCAACATGAGACAGAACAGGTCCTATAGAGCCAACATGAGACACATCAGGTCCTATAGAGTCAACATGAGACAGACCAGGTCCTATAGAGCCAACATGAGACAGACCAGGTCCTATAGAGTCAACATGAGACAGATCAGGTCCTATAGATTCAACATGAGACAGACCAGGTCCCATAGGATCAACATGAGACAGATCAGGTCCAATAGAGTCAACATGAGACAGATCAGGTCCTATAGATTCAACATGAGACAGACCAGGTCCTATAGGATCAACATGAGACAGATCAGGTCATAGAGAGTCAACATGAGACAGATCAGGTCCTATAGAGTCAACATGAGACAGATCAGGTCCTATAGAGTCAACATGAGACAGACCAGGTCCAGTAGAGTCAACATGAGACAGATTAGTCCTATAGAGTCAACATGAGACAGACCAGTTCCTATAGAGTCAACATGAGACAGATCAGGTCCTATAGAGTCAACATGAGACAGATCAGGTCCTATAGAGTCAACATGAGACAGACCAGGTCCAGTAGAGTCAACATGAGACAGATTAGTCCTATAGAGTCAACATGAGACAGACCAGGTCCTATAGAGTCAACATGAGACAGATCAGTTCCTATAGAGCCAACATGAGACAGACCAGGTCCTATAGAGCCAACATGAGACAGACCAGGTCCTATAGAGTCAACATGAGATACACCAGGTCCTATAGGTTCAACATGAGACAGATCAGGTCCTATAGAGTCAACATGATACAGATCAGGTCCTATAGAGTCAACATGAGACAGACCAGGTCCTATAGAGTCAACATGAGACAGACCAGGTCCCATAGGATCAACATGAGACACATCAGGTCCTATAGAGTCAACATGAGACAGATCAGGTCCAGTAGAGTCAACATGAGACAGACCAGGTCCTATAGAGCCAACATGAGACAGATCAGGTCCTATAGAGTCAAAATGAGACAGATCAGGTCCTATAGAGCCAACATGAGACAGATCAGGTCCTATAGAGTCAACATGAGACAGATCAGGTCCTATAGAGTCAACATGAGACAGATCTGGTCCTATAGAGTCAACATGAGACAGAGCCGGTCCAGTAGAGTCAACATGGGACAGACCAGGTCCTATAGAGTCAACATGAGACAGATCAGGTCCTATAGAGCCAACATGAGACAGCCCAGGTCCTATAGAGCCAACATGAGACAGACCAGGTCCTATAGAGTCAACATGAGACAGATCAGGTCCTATAGAGTCAACATGAGACAGAACAGGTCCTATAGAGCCAACATGAGACAGACCAGGTCCTATAGAGTCAACATGAGACTGACCAGGTCCTATAGAGCAAACATGAGACAGACCAGGTCCCATAGGATCAACATGAGACAGATCAGGTCCTATAGAGTCAACATGAGACAGATCAGGACCTATAGAGTCAACATGAGACAGATCAGGTCCTATAGATTCAACATGAGACAGACCAGGTCCTATAGGATCAACATGAGACAGATCAGGTCCTATAGAGTCAACATGAGACAGATCAGGTCCTATAGAGTCAACATGAGACAGATCAGGTCATATAGAGTCAACATGAGACAGACCAGGTGAAGTAGAGTCAACATGAGACAGACCAGGTCCTATAGAGCCAACATGAGACAGACCAGGTCCTATAGAGCCAACATGAGACAGACCAGGTCCTATAGAGTCAACATGAGATACACCAGGTCCTATAGGGTCAACATGAGACAGATCAGGTCCTGTAGAGTCAACATGATACAGATCAGGTCCTATAGAGTCAACTTGAGACAGACCAGGTCCTATAGAGTCAATATGAGACAGATCAGGTCCTATAGAGTCAACATGAGACAGACCAGGTCCTATAGAGCCAACATGAGACAGACCAGGTCCTATAGAGTCAACATGAGACAGATCAGGTCCTATAGATTCAACATGAGACAGACCAGGTCCCTTAGGATCAACATGAGACAGATCAGGTCCTATAGAGCCAACATGAAACAGATCAGGTCCTATAGAGTCAACATGAGACAGATCAGGTCCTATAGACTCAACATGAGACAGATCAGGTCCTATAGAGTGAACATGAGACAGACCAGGTCCTATAGAGTCAACATGAGACAGACCAGGTCCTATAGAGTCAACATGAGACAGATCAGGTCCTATAGAAACAACATGAGACAGACCAGGTCCTATAGAGTCAACATGAGACAGATCAGGTCCTATAGAGTCAACATGAGACAGATCAGGTCCAATAGAGTCAACATGAGACAGACCAGGTCCTATAGAGCCAACATGAGACAGATCAGGTCCTATAGAGTCAACATGAGACAGATCAGGTCCTATAGAGCCAACATGAGACAGATCAGGTCCTATAGAGTCAACATGAGACAAATCAGGTCCTATAGAGTCAACATGAGACAGACCAGGTCCTATAGAGTCAACATGAGACAGACCAGGTCCTATAGAGTCAACATGGGACAGACCAGGTCCTATAGAGTCAACATGAGACAGATCAGGTCCTATAGAGCCAACATGAGACAGACCAGGTCCTATAGAGCCAACATGAGACAGAACAGGTCCTATAGAGTCAACATGAGACACATCAGGTCCTATAGAGTCAACATGAGACAGAACAGGTCCTATAGAGCCAACATGAGACAGACCAGGTCCTAAAGAGTCAACATGAGACAGACCAGGTCCTATAGAGCCAACATGAGACAGACCAAGTCCTATAGAGTCAACATGAGACAGATCAGGTCCTATAGATTCAACATGAGACAGACCAGGTCCCATAGGATCAACATGAGACAGATCAGGTCCAATAGAGTCAACATGAGACAGATCAGGTCCTATAGATTCAACATGAGACAGACCAGGTCCAGTAGAGTCAACATGAGACAGATTAGTCCTATAGAGTCAACATGAGACAGACCAGTTCCTATAGAGTCAACATGAGACAGATCAGTTCCTGTAGAGTCAACATGAGACAGACCAGGTCCTATAGAGCCAACATGAGACAGACCAGGTCCTATAGAGCCAACATGAGACAGACCAGGTCCTATAGGATCAACATGAGACAGATCAGGTCATATAGAGTCAACATGAGACAGATCAGGTCCTATAGAGTCAACATGAGACAGATCAGGTCCTATAGAGTCAACATGAGACAGACCAGGTCCAGTAGAGTCAACATGAGACAGATTAGTCCTATAGAGTCAACATGAGACAGACCAGTTCCTATAGAGTCAACATGAGACAGATCAGTTCCTGTAGAGTCAACATGAGACAGACCAGGTCCTATAGAGCCAACATGAGACAGACCAGGTCCTATAGAGCCAACATGAGACAGACCAGGTCCTATAGAGTCAACATGAGATACACCAGGTCCTATAGGGTCAACATGAGACAGATCAGGTCCTATAGAGTCAACATGATACAGATCAGGTCCTATAGAGTCAACATGAGACAGACCAGGTCCTATAGAGTCAACATGAGACAGATCAGGTCCTATAGAGTCAACATGAGACAGACCAGGTCCTATAGAGCCAACATGAGACAGATCAGGTCCTATAGAGTGAACATGAGACAGACCAGGTCCTATAGAGTCAACATGAGACAGACCAGGTCCTATAGAGCCAACATGAGACAGATCAGGTCCTATAGAGTGAACATGAGACAGACCAGGTCCTATAGAGCCAATATGAGACAGACCAGGTCCTATAGAGCCAACATGAGACAGATCAGGTCCTATAGAGCCAACATGAGACAGATCAGGTCCTATAGAGTCAACATGAAACAGATCAGGTCCTATAGAGTCAACATGAGACAGACCAGGTCCTATAGAGTCAACATGGGACAGACCAGGTCCTATAGAGTCAACATGAGACAGATCAGGTCCTATAGAGTCAACATGAGACAGATCAGGTCCAAAAGAGTCAACATGAGACAGACCAGGTCCTATAGAGCCAACATGAGACAGATCAGGTCCTATAGAGTCAACATGAGACAGATCAGGTTCTATAGAGCAAACATGAGACAGATCAGGTCCTATAGAGCCAACATGAGACAGACCAGGTCCTATAGAGTCAACATGAGACTGACCAGGTCCTATAGAGCAAACATGAGACAGACCAGGTCCTATAGAGTCAACATGAGACAGATCAGGTCCTATAGATTCAACATGAGACAGACCAGGTCCCATAGGATCAACATGAGACAGATCAGGTCCTATAGAGTCAACATGAGACAGATCAGGTCCTATAGAGTCAACATGAGACAGATCAGGTCATATAGAGTCAACATGAGACAGACCAGGTGAAGTAGAGTCAACATGAGACAGATTAGTCCTATAGAGTCAACATGAGACAGACCAGGTCCTATAGAGCCAACATGAGACAGATCAGGTCCTATAGAGTCAACATGAGACAGACCAGGTCCTATAGTGCCAACATGAGACAGACCAGGTCCTATAGAGCCAACATGAGACAGACCAGGTCCTATAGAGTCAACATGAGATACACCAGGTCCTATAGGGTCAACATGAGACAGATCAGGTCCTATAGAGTCAACATGATACAGATCAGGTCCTATAGAGTCAACTTGAGACAGACCAGGTCCTATAGAGTCAACATGAGACAGATCAGGTCCTATAGAGTCAACATGAGACAGAACAGGTCCTATAGAGCCAACATGAGACACATCAGGTCCTATAGAGTCAACATGAGACAGACCAGGTCCTATAGAGCCAACATGAGACAGACCAGGTCCTATAGAGTCAACATGAGACAGATCAGGTCCTATAGATTCAACATGAGACAGACCAGGTCCCATAGGATCAACATGAGACAGATCAGGTCCAATAGAGTCAACATGAGACAGATCAGGTCCTATAGATTCAACATGAGACAGACCAGGTCCTATAGGATCAACATGAGACAGATCAGGTCATAGAGAGTCAACATGAGACAGATCAGGTCCTATAGAGTCAACATGAGACAGATCAGGTCCTATAGAGTCAACATGAGACAGACCAGGTCCAGTAGAGTCAACATGAGACAGATTAGTCCTATAGAGTCAACATGAGACAGACCAGTTCCTATAGAGTCAACATGAGACAGATCAGGTCCTATAGAGTCAACATGAGACAGATCAGGTCCTATAGAGTCAACATGAGACAGACCAGGTCCAGTAGAGTCAACATGAGACAGATTAGTCCTATAGAGTCAACATGAGACAGACCAGGTCCTATAGAGTCAACATGAGACAGATCAGTTCCTATAGAGCCAACATGAGACAGACCAGGTCCTATAGAGCCAACATGAGACAGACCAGGTCCTATAGAGTCAACATGAGATACACCAGGTCCTATAGGTTCAACATGAGACAGATCAGGTCCTATAGAGTCAACATGATACAGATCAGGTCCTATAGAGTCAACATGAGACAGACCAGGTCCTATAGAGTCAACATGAGACAGACCAGGTCCCATAGGATCAACATGAGACACATCAGGTCCTATAGAGTCAACATGAGACAGATCAGGTCCAGTAGAGTCAACATGAGACAGACCAGGTCCTATAGAGCCAACATGAGACAGATCAGGTCCTATAGAGTCAAAATGAGACAGATCAGGTCCTATAGAGCCAACATGAGACAGATCAGGTCCTATAGAGTCAACATGAGACAGATCAGGTCCTATAGAGTCAACATGAGACAGATCTGGTCCTATAGAGTCAACATGAGACAGAGCCGGTCCAGTAGAGTCAACATGGGACAGACCAGGTCCTATAGAGTCAACATGAGACAGATCAGGTCCTATAGAGCCAACATGAGACAGCCCAGGTCCTATAGAGCCAACATGAGACAGACCAGGTCCTATAGAGTCAACATGAGACAGATCAGGTCCTATAGAGTCAACATGAGACAGAACAGGTCCTATAGAGCCAACATGAGACAGACCAGGTCCTATAGAGTCAACATGAGACTGACCAGGTCCTATAGAGCAAACATGAGACAGACCAGGTCCCATAGGATCAACATGAGACAGATCAGGTCCTATAGAGTCAACATGAGACAGATCAGGACCTATAGAGTCAACATGAGACAGATCAGGTCCTATAGATTCAACATGAGACAGACCAGGTCCTATAGGATCAACATGAGACAGATCAGGTCCTATAGAGTCAACATGAGACAGATCAGGTCCTATAGAGTCAACATGAGACAGATCAGGTCATATAGAGTCAACATGAGACAGACCAGGTGAAGTAGAGTCAACATGAGACAGACCAGGTCCTATAGAGCCAACATGAGACAGACCAGGTCCTATAGAGCCAACATGAGACAGACCAGGTCCTATAGAGTCAACATGAGATACACCAGGTCCTATAGGGTCAACATGAGACAGATCAGGTCCTGTAGAGTCAACATGATACAGATCAGGTCCTATAGAGTCAACTTGAGACAGACCAGGTCCTATAGAGTCAATATGAGACAGATCAGGTCCTATAGAGTCAACATGAGACAGACCAGGTCCTATAGAGCCAACATGAGACAGACCAGGTCCTATAGAGTCAACATGAGACAGATCAGGTCCTATAGATTCAACATGAGACAGACCAGGTCCCTTAGGATCAACATGAGACAGATCAGGTCCTATAGAGCCAACATGAAACAGATCAGGTCCTATAGAGTCAACATGAGACAGATCAGGTCCTATAGACTCAACATGAGACAGATCAGGTCCTATAGAGTGAACATGAGACAGACCAGGTCCTATAGAGTCAACATGAGACAGACCAGGTCCTATAGAGTCAACATGAGACAGATCAGGTCCTATAGAAACAACATGAGACAGACCAGGTCCTATAGAGTCAACATGAGACAGATCAGGTCCTATAGAGTCAACATGAGACAGATCAGGTCCAATAGAGTCAACATGAGACAGACCAGGTCCTATAGAGCCAACATGAGACAGATCAGGTCCTATAGAGTCAACATGAGACAGATCAGGTCCTATAGAGCCAACATGAGACAGATCAGGTCCTATAGAGTCAACATGAGACAAATCAGGTCCTATAGAGTCAACATGAGACAGACCAGGTCCTATAGAGTCAACATGAGACAGACCAGGTCCTATAGAGTCAACATGGGACAGACCAGGTCCTATAGAGTCAACATGAGACAGATCAGGTCCTATAGAGCCAACATGAGACAGACCAGGTCCTATAGAGCCAACATGAGACAGAACAGGTCCTATAGAGTCAACATGAGACACATCAGGTCCTATAGAGTCAACATGAGACAGAACAGGTCCTATAGAGCCAACATGAGACAGACCAGGTCCTAAAGAGTCAACATGAGACAGACCAGGTCCTATAGAGCCAACATGAGACAGACCAAGTCCTATAGAGTCAACATGAGACAGATCAGGTCCTATAGATTCAACATGAGACAGACCAGGTCCCATAGGATCAACATGAGACAGATCAGGTCCAATAGAGTCAACATGAGACAGATCAGGTCCTATAGATTCAACATGAGACAGACCAGGTCCAGTAGAGTCAACATGAGACAGATTAGTCCTATAGAGTCAACATGAGACAGACCAGTTCCTATAGAGTCAACATGAGACAGATCAGTTCCTGTAGAGTCAACATGAGACAGACCAGGTCCTATAGAGCCAACATGAGACAGACCAGGTCCTATAGAGCCAACATGAGACAGACCAGGTCCTATAGGATCAACATGAGACAGATCAGGTCATATAGAGTCAACATGAGACAGATCAGGTCCTATAGAGTCAACATGAGACAGATCAGGTCCTATAGAGTCAACATGAGACAGACCAGGTCCAGTAGAGTCAACATGAGACAGATTAGTCCTATAGAGTCAACATGAGACAGACCAGTTCCTATAGAGTCAACATGAGACAGATCAGTTCCTGTAGAGTCAACATGAGACAGACCAGGTCCTATAGAGCCAACATGAGACAGACCAGGTCCTATAGAGCCAACATGAGACAGACCAGGTCCTATAGAGTCAACATGAGATACACCAGGTCCTATAGGGTCAACATGAGACAGATCAGGTCCTATAGAGTCAACATGATACAGATCAGGTCCTATAGAGTCAACATGAGACAGACCAGGTCCTATAGAGTCAACATGAGACAGATCAGGTCCTATAGAGTCAACATGAGACAGACCAGGTCCTATAGAGCCAACATGAGACAGATCAGGTCCTATAGAGTGAACATGAGACAGACCAGGTCCTATAGAGTCAACATGAGACAGACCAGGTCCTATAGAGCCAACATGAGACAGATCAGGTCCTATAGAGTGAACATGAGACAGACCAGGTCCTATAGAGCCAATATGAGACAGACCAGGTCCTATAGAGCCAACATGAGACAGATCAGGTCCTATAGAGCCAACATGAGACAGATCAGGTCCTATAGAGTCAACATGAAACAGATCAGGTCCTATAGAGTCAACATGAGACAGACCAGGTCCTATAGAGTCAACATGGGACAGACCAGGTCCTATAGAGTCAACATGAGACAGATCAGGTCCTATAGAGTCAACATGAGACAGATCAGGTCCAAAAGAGTCAACATGAGACAGACCAGGTCCTATAGAGCCAACATGAGACAGATCAGGTCCTATAGAGTCAACATGAGACAGATCAGGTTCTATAGAGCAAACATGAGACAGATCAGGTCCTATAGAGTCAACATGAGACAGATCAGGTCCTATAGAGTCAACATGAGACAGATCAGGTCCTATAGAGTCAACTTGAGACAGACCAGGTCCTATAGAGTCAATATGAGACAGATCAGGTCCTATAGAGTCAACATGAGACAGACCAGGTCCTATAGAGCCAACATGAGACAGACCAGGTCCTATAGAGTCAACATGAGACAGATCAGGTCCTATAGATTCAACATGAGACATACCAGGTCCCTTAGGATCAACATGAGACAGATCAGGTCCAATAGAGCCAACATGAAACAGATCAGGTCCTATAGAGTCAACATGAGACAGATCAGGTCCTATAGACTCAACATGAGACAGATCAGGTCCTATAGAGTGAACATGAGACAGACCAGGTCCCATAGGATCAACATGAGACAGATCAGGTCCAATAGAGTCAACATGAGACAGATCAGGTCCTATATATTCAACATGAGATAGACCAGGTCCTATAGGATCAACATGAGACAGATCAGGTCATATAGAGTCAACATGAGACAGATCAGGTCCTATAGAGTCAACATGAGACAGATCAGGTCCTATAGAGTCAACATGAGAAAGACCAGGTCCAGTACAGTCAACATGAGACAGATTAGTCCTATAGAGTCAACATGAGACAGACCAGTTCCTATAGAGTCAACATGAGACAGATCAGTTCCTGTAGAGTCAACATGAGACAGACCAGGTCCTATAGAGCCAACATGAGACAGACCAGGTCCTATAGAGCCAACATGAGACAGACCAGGTCCTATAGAGTCAACATGAGATACACCAGGTCCTATAGGGTCAACATGAGACAGATCAGGTCCTATAGAGTCAACATGATACAGATCAGGTTCTATAGAGTCAACATGAGACAGACCAGGTCCTATAGAGTCAACATGAGACAGATCAGGTCCTGTAGAGTCAACATGAGACAGACCAGGTCCTATAGAGCCAACATGAGACAGACCAGGTCCTATAGAGTCAACATGAGACAGATCAGGTCCTATAGATTCAACATGAGACAGACCAGGTCCCATAGGATCAACATGAGACAGATCAGGTCCTATAGAGTCAACATGAGACAGATCAGGACCTATAGAGTCAACATGAGACAGACCAGGTCCTATAGAGCCAATATGAGACAGACCAGGTCCTATAGAGCCAACATGAGACAGATCAGGTCCTATAGAGCCAACGTGAGACAGATCAGGTCCTATAGAGTCAACATGAGACAGACCAGGTCCTATAGAGTCAACATGGGACAGACCAGGTCCTATAGAGTCAACATGAGACAGATCAGGTCCTATAGAGTCAACATGAGACAGATCAGGTCCTATAGAGTCAACATGAGTTAGACCAGGTCCTATAGAGCCAACATGAGACAGACCAGGTCCTATAGAGTCAACATGAGACAGATCAGGTCCTATAGATTCAACATGAGACAGACCAGGTCCCATAGGATCAACATGAGACAGATCAGGTCCTATAGAGTCAACATGAGACAGATCAGGACCTATAGAGTCAACATGAGACAGACCAGGTCCGATAGAGCCAATATGAGACAGACCAGGTCCTATAGAGCCAACATGAGACAGATCAGGTCCTATAGAGCCAACATGAGACAGATCAGGTCCTATAGAGTCAACATGAGACAGACCAGGTCCTATAGAGTCAACATGGGACAGACCAGGTCCTATAGAGTCAACATGAGACAGATCAGGTCCTATAGAGTCAACATGAGACAGATCAGGTCCTATAGAGTCAACATGAGACAGACCAGGTCCTATAGAGTCAACATGGGACAGACCAGGTCCTATAGAGTCAACATGAGACAGATCAGGTCCTATAGAGTCAACATGAGACAGATCAAGTCCAAAAGAGTCAACATGAGACAGACCAGGTCCTATAGAGCCAACATGAGACAGATGAGGTCCTATAGAGTCAACATGAGACAGAGCAGGTTCTATAGAGCAAACATGAGACAGATCAGGTCCTATAGAGTCAACATGAGACAGATCAGGTCCTATAGAGTCAACATGAGACAGATCAGGTTCTATAGAGTCAACATGAGACAGATCAGGTCCTATAGAGTCAACATGGGACAGACCAGGTCCTATAGAGTCAACATGAGACAGATCAGGTCCTATAGAGCCAACATGAGACAGACCAGGTCCTATAGAGCCAACATGAGACAGACCAGGTCCTATAGAGTCAACATGAGACAGATCAGGTCCTATAGAGTCAACATGAGACAGAACAGGTCCTATAGAGCCAACATGAGACAGACCAGGTCCTATAGAGTCAACATGAGACAGACCAGGTCCTATAGAGCCAACATGAGACAGACCAGGTCCTATAGAGTCAACATGAGACAGATCAGGTCCTATAGATTCAACATGAGACAGACCAGGTCCCATAGGATCAACATGAGACAGATCAGGTCCTATAGAGTCAACATGAGACAGATCAGGACCTATAGAGTCAACATGAGACAGATCAGGTCCTATAGATTCAACATGAGACAGACCAGGTCCTATAGGATCAACATGAGACAGATCAGGTCCTATAGAGTCAACATGAGACAGATCAGGTCCTATAGAGTCAAATTGAGACAGATCAGGTCCTATAGAGTCAACATGAGACAGACCAGGTCCAGTAGAGTCAACATGAGACAGATTAGTCCTATAGAGTCAACATGAGACAGACAAGGTCCAAAAGAGTCAACATGAGACAGATCAGGTCCTATAGAGTCAACATGAGACAGACCAGGTCCTATAGAGTCAACATGAGACAGATCAGGTCCTATAGAGCCAACATGAGACATACCAGGTCCTATAGAGCCAACATGAGACAGACCAGGTCCTATAGAGTCAACATGAGACAGATCAGGTCCTATAGAGTCAACAGGAGACAGACCAGGTCCTATAGAGCCAACATGAGACAGACCAGGTCCTATAGAGTCAACATGAGACAGATCAGGTCCTATAGAGTCAACATGAGACAGATCAGGTCCTATAGAGTCAACATGAGACAGACCAGGTCCAGTAGAGTCAACATGAGACAGATTAGTCCTATAGAGTCTACATGAGGCAGACCAGGTCCAATAGAGTCTACATGAGACAGATCAGGTCCTATAGAGTCAACATGAGACAGACCAGGTCCTATAGAGTCAACATGAGACAGATCAGGTCCTATAGAGTCAACATGAGACAGATCAGGTCCTATAGAGTCAACATGAGACAGACCAGGTCCTATAGAGTCAACATGGGAGAGACCAGGTCCTATAGAGTCAACATGAGACCGATCAGGTCCTATAGAGTCAACATGAGACAGATCAGGTCCAAAAGAGTCAGCATGAGACAGACCAGGTCCTATAGAGCCAACATGAGACAGATCAGGTCCTATAGAGTCAACATGAGACAGATCAGGTTCTATAGAGCAAACATGAGACAGATCAGGTCCTATAGAGTCAAAATGAGACAGATCAGGTCCTATAGAGTCAACATGAGACAGATCAGGTCCTATAGAGTCAACATGAGACAGACCAGGTCCTATAGAGTCAACATGGGACAGACCAGGTCCTATAGAGTCAACATGAGACAGATCAGGTCCTATAGAGCCAACATGAGACAGACCAGGTCCTATAGAGCCAACATGAGACAGACCAGGTCCTATAGAGTCAACATGAGACAGATCAGGTCCTATAGAGTCAACATGAGACAGAACAGGTCCTATAGAGCCAACATGAGACAGACCAGGTCCTATAGAGTCAACATGAGACAGACCAGGTCCAGTAGAGTCAACATGAGACAGATTAGTCCTATAGAGTCAACATGAGACAGACCAGTTCCTATAGAGTCAACATGAGACAGATCAGGTCCTATAGAGTCAACATAAGACAGATCAGGTCCTATAGAGTCAACATGAGACAGACCAGGTCCAGTAGAGTCAACATGAGACAGATTAGTCCTATAGAGTCAACATGAGACAGACCAGGTCCTATAGAGTCAACATGAGACAGATCAGTTCCTATAGAGCCAACATGAGACAGACCAGGTCCTATAGAGCCAACATGAGACAGACCAGGTCCTATAGAGTCAACATGAGATACACCAGGTCCTATAGGTTCAACATGAGACAGATCAGATCCTATAGAGTCAACATGATACAGATCAGGTCCTATAGAGTCAACATGAGACAGACCAGGTCCTATAGAGTCAACATGAGACAGACCAGGTCCCATAGGATCAACATGAGACAGACCAGGTCCCATAGGATCAACATGAGACACATCAGGTCCTATAGAGTCAACATGAGACAGATCAGGTCCTATAGAGCCAACATGAGACAGATCAGGTCCTATAGAGTCAAAATGAGACAGATCAGGTCCTATAGAGCCAACATGAGACAGATCAGGTCCTATAGAGTCAACATGAGACAGATCAGGTCCTATAGAGTCAACATGAGACAGATCTGGTCCTATAGAGTCAACATGAGACAGAGCCGGTCCAGTAGAGTCAACATGGGACAGACCAGGTCCTATAGAGTCAACATGAGACAGATCAGGTCCTATAGAGCCAACATGAGACAGCCCAGGTCCTATTGAGCCAACATGAGACAGACCAGGTCCTATAGAGTCAACATGAGACAGATCAGGTCCTATAGAGTCAACATGAGACAGAACAGGTCCTATAGAGCCAACATGAGACAGACCAGGTCCTATAGAGTCAACATGAGACTGACCAGGTCCTATAGAGCAAACATGAGACAGACCAGGTCCCATAGGATCAACATGAGACAGATCAGGTCCTATAGAGTGAACATGAGACAGATCAGGACCTATAGAGTCAACATGAGACAGATCAGGTCCTATAGATTCAACATGAGACAGACCAGGTCCTATAGGATCAACATGAGACAGATCAGGTCCTATAGAGTCAACATGAGACAGATCAGGTCCTATAGAGTCAACATGAGACAGATCAGGTCATATAGAGTCAACATGAGACAGACCAGGTGAAGTAGAGTCAACATGAGACAGACCAGGTCTATTAGAGCCAACATGAGACAGACCAGGTCCTATAGAGCCAATATGAGACAGACCAGGTCCTATAGAGTCAACATGAGATACACCAGGTCCTATAGGGTCAACATGAGACAGATCAGGTCCTATAGAGTCAACATGATACAGATCAGGTCCTATAGAGTCAACTTGAGACAGACCAGGTCCTATAGAGTCAATATGAGACAGATCAGGTCCTATAGAGTCAACATGAGACAGACCAGGTCCTATAGAGCCAACATGAGACAGACCAGGTCCTATAGAGTCAACATGAGACAGATCAGGTCCTATAGATTCAACATGAGACAGACCAGGTCCCTTAGGATCAACATGAGACAGATCAGGTCCTATAGAGCCAACATGAAACAGATCAGGTCCTATAGAGTCAACATGAGACAGATCAGGTCCTATAGACTCAACATGAGACAGATCAGGTCCTATAGAGTGAACATGAGACAGACCAGGTCCTATAGAGTCAACATGAGACAGACCAGGTCCTATAGAGTCAACATGAGACAGATCAGGTCCTATAGAAACAACATGAGACAGACCAGGTCCTATAGAGTCAACATGAGACAGATCAGGTCCTATAGAGTCAACATGAGACAGATCAGGTCCAATAGAGTCAACATGAGACAGACCAGGTCCTATAGAGCCAACATGAGACAGATCAGGTCCTATAGAGTCAACATGAGACAGAGCAGGTCCTATAGAGCCAACATGAGACAGATCAGGTCCTATAGAGTCAACATGAGACAAATCAGGTCCTATAGAGTCAACATGAGACAGACCAGGTCCTATAGAGTCAACATGAGACAGACCAGGTCCTATAGAGTCAACATGGGACAGACCAGGTCCTATAGAGTCAACATGAGACAGATCAGGTCCTATAGAGCCAACATGAGACAGACCAGGTCCTATAGAGTCAACATGAGACAGATCAGGTCCTATAGAGTCAACATGAGACAGATCAGGTCCTATAGAGTCAACATGAGACATATCAGGTCCTATAGAGTCAACATGAGACAGACCAGGTCCAGTAGAGTCAACATGAGACAGATTAGTCCTATAGAGTCAACATGAGACAGACCAGGTCCTATAGAGTCAACATGAGACAGATCAGTTCCTATAGAGCCAACATGAGACAGACCAGGTCCTATAGAGCCAACATGAGACAGACCAGGTCCAATAGAGTCAACATGAGATACACCAGGTCCTATAGGTTCAACATGAGACAGATCAGGTCCTATAGAGTCAACATGATACAGATCAGGTCCTATAGAGTCAACATGAGACAGACCAGGTCCTATAGAGTCAACATGAGACAGACCAGGTCCCATAGGATCAACATGAGACACATCAGGTCCTATAGAGTCAACATGAGACAGATCAGGTCCAGTAGAGTCAACATGAGACAGACCAGGTCCTATAGAGCCAACATGAGACAGATCAGGTCCTATAGAGTCAAAATGAGACAGATCAGGTCCTATAGAGCCAACATGAGACAGATCAGGTCCTATAGAGTCAACATGAGACAGATCAGGTCCTATAGAGTCAACATGAGACAGATCTGGTCCTATAGAGTCAACATGAGACAGAGCCGGTCCAGTAGAGTCAACATGGGACAGACCAGGTCCTATAGAGTCAACATGAGACAGATCAGGTCCTATAGAGCCAACATGAGACAGCCCAGGTCCTATAGAGCCAACATGAGACAGACCAGGTCCTATAGAGTCAACATGAGACAGATCAGGTCCTATAGAGTCAACATGAGACAGAACAGGTCCTATAGAGCCAACATGAGACAGACCAGGTCCTATAGAGTCAACATGAGACTGACCAGGTCCTATAGAGCAAACATGAGACAGACCAGGTCCCATAGGATCAACATGAGACAGATCAGGTCCTATAGAGTCAACATGAGACAGATCAGGACCTATAGAGTCAACATGAGACAGATCAGGTCCTATAGATTCAACATGAGACAGACCAGGTCCTATAGGATCAACATGAGACAGATCAGGTCCTATAGAGTCAACATGAGACAGATCAGGTCCTATAGAGTCAACATGAGACAGATCAGGTCATATAGAGTCAACATGAGACAGACCAGGTGAAGTAGAGTCAACATGAGACAGACCAGGTCCTATAGAGCCAACATGAGACAGACCAGGTCCTATAGAGCCAACATGAGACAGACCAGGTCCTATAGAGTCAACATGAGATACACCAGGTCCTATAGGGTCAACATGAGACAGATCAGGTCCTATAGAGTCAACATGATACAGATCAGGTCCTATAGAGTCAACTTGAGACAGACCAGGTCCTATAGAGTCAATATGAGACAGATCAGGTCCTATAGAGTCAACATGAGACAGACCAGGTCCTATAGAGCCAACATGAGACAGACCAGGTCCTATAGAGTCAACATGAGACAGATCAGGTCCTATAGATTCAACATGAGACAGACCAGGTCCCTTAGGATCAACATGAGACAGATCAGGTCCTATAGAGCCAACATGAAACAGATCAGGTCCTATAGAGTCAACATGAGACAGATCAGGTCCTATAGACTCAACATGAGACAGATCAGGTCCTATAGAGTGAACATGAGACAGACCAGGTCCTATAGAGTCAACATGAGACAGACCAGGTCCTATAGAGTCAACATGAGACAGATCAGGTCCTATAGAAACAACATGAGACAGACCAGGTCCTATAGAGTCAACATGAGACAGATCAGGTCCTATAGAGTCAACATGAGACAGATCAGGTCCAATAGAGTCAACATGAGACAGACCAGGTCCTATAGAGCCAACATGAGACAGATCAGGTCCTATAGAGTCAACATGAGACAGATCAGGTCCTATAGAGCCAACATGAGACAGATCAGGTCCTATAGAGTCAACATGAGACAAATCAGGTCCTATAGAGTCAACATGAGACAGACCAGGTCCTATAGAGTCAACATGAGACAGACCAGGTCCTATAGAGTCAACATGGGACAGACCAGGTCCTATAGAGTCAACATGAGACAGATCAGGTCCTATAGAGCCAACATGAGACAGACCAGGTCCTATAGAGCCAACATGAGACAGAACAGGTCCTATAGAGTCAACATGAGACAGATCAGGTCCTATAGAGTCAACATGAGACAGAACAGGTCCTATAGAGCCAACATGAGACAGACCAGGTCCTATAGAGTCAACATGAGACAGACCAGGTCCTATAGAGCCAACATGAGACAGACCAGGTCCTATAGAGTCAACATGAGACAGATCAGGTCCTATAGATTCACCATGAGACAGACCAGGTCCCATAGGATCAACATGAGACAGATCAGGTCCAATAGAGTCAACATGAGACAGATCAGGTCCTATAGATTCAACATGAGACAGACCAGGTCCAGTAGAGTCAACATGAGACAGATTAGTCCTATAGAGTCAACATGAGACAGACCAGTTCCTATAGAGTCAACATGAGACAGATCAGTTCCTGCAGAGTCAACATGAGACAGACCAGGTCCTATAGAGCCAACATGAGACAGACCAGGTCCTATAGAGCCAACATGAGACAGACCAGGTCCTATAGGATCAACATGAGACAGATCAGGTCATATAGAGTCAACATGAGACAGATCAGGTCCTATAGAGTCAACATGAGACAGATCAGGTCCTATAGAGTCAACATGAGACAGACCAGGTCCAGTAGAGTCAACATGAGACAGATTAGTCCTATAGAGTCAACATGAGACAGACCAGTTCCTATAGAGTCAACATGAGACAGATCAGTTCCTGTAGAGTCAACATGAGACAGACCAGGTCCTATAGAGCAAACATGAGACAGACCAGGTCCTATAGAGCCAACATGAGACAGACCAGGTCCTATAGAGTCAACATGAGATACACCAGGTCCTATAGGGTCAACATGAGACAGATCAGGTCCTATAGAGTCAACATGATACAGATCAGGTCCTATAGAGTCAACATGAGACAGACCAGGTCCTATAGAGTCAACATGAGACAGATCAGGTCCTATAGAGTCAACATGAGACAGACCAGGTCCTATAGAGCCAACATGAGACAGACCAGGTCCTATAGAGTCAACATGAGACAGATCAGGTCCTATAGATTCAACATGAGACAGACCAGGTCCCATAGGATCAACATGAGACAGATCAGGTCCTATAGAGTCAACATGAGACAGATCAGGACCTATAGAGTCAACATGAGACAGACCAGGTCCTATAGAGCCAATATGAGACAGACCAGGTCCTATAGAGCCAACATGAGACAGATCAGGTCCTATAGAGCCAACATGAGACAGATCAGGTCCTATAGAGTCAACATGAGACAGATCAGGTCCTATAGAGTCAACATGAGACAGATCAGGTCCTATAGAGTCAACATGAGACAGACCAGGTCCTATAGAGTCAACATGGGACAGACCAGGTCCTATAGAGTCAACATGAGACAGATCAGGTCCTATATAGTCAACATGAGACAGATCAGGTCCAAAAGAGTCAACATGAGACAGACCAGGTCCTATAGACCCAACATGAGACAGATCAGGTCCTATAGAGTCAACATGAGACAGATCAGGTTCTATAGAGCAAACATGAGACAGATCAGGTCCTATAGAGTCAACATGAGACAGATCAGGTCCTATAGAGTCAACATGAGACAGATCAGGTCCTATAGAGTCAACTTGAGACAGACCAGGTCCTATAGAGTCAATATGAGACAGATCAGGTCCTATAGAGTCAACATGAGACAGACCAGGTCCTATAGAGCCAACATGAGACAGACCAGGTCCTATAGAGTCAACATGAGACAGATCAGGTCCTATAGATTCAACATGAGACATACCAGGTCCCTTAGGATCAACATGAGACAGATCAGGTCCTATAGAGCCAACATGAAACAGATCAGGTCCTATAGAGTCAACATGAGACAGATCAGGTCCTATAGACTCAACATGAGACAGATCAGGTCCTATAGAGTGAACATGAGACAGACCAGGTCCTATAGAGTCTACATGAGACAGACCAGTTCCTATAGAGTCAACATGAGACAGATCAGGTCCTATAGAAACAACATGAGACAGACCAGGTCCTATAGAGTCAACATGAGACAGATCAGGTCCTATAGAGTCAACATGAGACAGATCAGGTCCAATAGAGTCAACATGAGACAGACCAGGTCCTATAGAGCCAACATGAGACAGATCAGGTCCTAAAGAGTCAACATGAGACAGATCAGGTCCTATAGAGCCAACATGAGACAGATCAGGTCCTATAGAGTCAACATGAGACAGATCAGGTCCTATAGAGTCAACATGAGACAGACCAGGTCCTATAGAGTCAACATGAGACAGACCAGGTCCTATAGAGCCAACATGAGACAGATCAGGTCCTATAGAGTCAACATGAGACAGATCAGGTCCTATAGAGTCAACATGAGACAGATCTGGTCCTATAGAGCCAACATGAGACAGACCAGGTCCTATAGAGCCAACATGAGACAGAACAGGTCCTATAGAGTCAACATGAGACAGATCAGGTCCTATAGAGTCAACATGAGACAGAACAGGTCCTATAGAGCCAACATGAGACAGACCAGGTCCTATAGAGTCAACATGAGACAGACCAGGTCCTATAGAGCCAACATGAGACAGACCAGGTCCTATAGAGTCAACATGAGACAGATCAGGTCCTATAGATTCACCATGAGACAGACCAGGTCCCATAGGATCAACATGAGACAGATCAGGTCCAATAGAGTCAACATGAGACAGATCAGGTCCTATAGATTCAACATGAGACAGACCAGGTCCAGTAGAGTCAACATGAGACAGATTAGTCCTATAGAGTCAACATGAGACAGACCAGTTCCTATAGAGTCAACATGAGACAGATCAGTTCCTGCAGAGTCAACATGAGACAGACCAGGTCCTATAGAGCCAACATGAGACAGACCAGGTCCTATAGAGCCAACATGAGACAGACCAGGTCCTATAGGATCAACATGAGACAGATCAGGTCATATAGAGTCAACATGAGACAGATCAGGTCCTATAGAGTCAACATGAGACAGATCAGGTCCTATAGAGTCAACATGAGACAGACCAGGTCCAGTAGAGTCAACATGAGACAGATTAGTCCTATAGAGTCAACATGAGACAGACCAGTTCCTATAGAGTCAACATGAGACAGATCAGTTCCTGTAGAGTCAACATGAGACAGACCAGGTCCTATAGAGCAAACATGAGACAGACCAGGTCCTATAGAGCCAACATGAGACAGACCAGGTCCTATAGAGTCAACATGAGATACACCAGGTCCTATAGGGTCAACATGAGACAGATCAGGTCCTATAGAGTCAACATGATACAGATCAGGTCCTATAGAGTCAACATGAGACAGACCAGGTCCTATAGAGTCAACATGAGACAGATCAGGTCCTATAGAGTCAACATGAGACAGACCAGGTCCTATAGAGCCAACATGAGACAGACCAGGTCCTATAGAGTCAACATGAGACAGATCAGGTCCTATAGATTCAACATGAGACAGACCAGGTCCCATAGGATCAACATGAGACAGATCAGGTCCTATAGAGTCAACATGAGACAGATCAGGACCTATAGAGTCAACATGAGACAGACCAGGTCCTATAGAGCCAATATGAGACAGACCAGGTCCTATAGAGCCAACATGAGACAGATCAGGTCCTATAGAGCCAACATGAGACAGATCAGGTCCTATAGAGTCAACATGAGACAGATCAGGTCCTATAGAGTCAACATGAGACAGATCAGGTCCTATAGAGTCAACATGAGACAGACCAGGTCCTATAGAGTCAACATGGGACAGACCAGGTCCTATAGAGTCAACATGAGACAGATCAGGTCCTATATAGTCAACATGAGACAGATCAGGTCCAAAAGAGTCAACATGAGACAGACCAGGTCCTATAGACCCAACATGAGACAGATCAGGTCCTATAGAGTCAACATGAGACAGATCAGGTTCTATAGAGCAAACATGAGACAGATCAGGTCCTATAGAGTCAACATGAGACAGATCAGGTCCTATAGAGTCAACATGAGACAGATCAGGTCCTATAGAGTCAACTTGAGACAGACCAGGTCCTATAGAGTCAATATGAGACAGATCAGGTCCTATAGAGTCAACATGAGACAGACCAGGTCCTATAGAGCCAACATGAGACAGACCAGGTCCTATAGAGTCAACATGAGACAGATCAGGTCCTATAGATTCAACATGAGACATACCAGGTCCCTTAGGATCAACATGAGACAGATCAGGTCCTATAGAGCCAACATGAAACAGATCAGGTCCTATAGAGTCAACATGAGACAGATCAGGTCCTATAGACTCAACATGAGACAGATCAGGTCCTATAGAGTGAACATGAGACAGACCAGGTCCTATAGAGTCTACATGAGACAGACCAGTTCCTATAGAGTCAACATGAGACAGATCAGGTCCTATAGAAACAACATGAGACAGACCAGGTCCTATAGAGTCAACATGAGACAGATCAGGTCCTATAGAGTCAACATGAGACAGATCAGGTCCAATAGAGTCAACATGAGACAGACCAGGTCCTATAGAGCCAACATGAGACAGATCAGGTCCTAAAGAGTCAACATGAGACAGATCAGGTCCTATAGAGCCAACATGAGACAGATCAGGTCCTATAGAGTCAACATGAGACAGATCAGGTCCTATAGAGTCAACATGAGACAGACCAGGTCCTATAGAGTCAACATGAGACAGACCAGGTCCTATAGAGCCAACATGAGACAGATCAGGTCCTATAGAGTCAACATGAGACAGATCAGGTCCTATAGAGTCAACATGAGACAGATCTGGTCCTATAGAGTCAACATGAGACAGACCAGGTCCAGTAGAGTCAACATGGGACAGACCAGGTCCTATAGAGTCAACATGAGACAGATCAGGTCCTATAGAGCCAACATGAGACAGCCCAGGTCCTATAGAGCCAACATGAGACAGACCAGGTCCTATAGAGTCAACATGAGACAGATCAGGTCCTATAGAGTCAACATGAGACAGAACAGGTCCTATAGAGCCAACATGAGACAGACCAGGTCCTATAGAGTCAACATGAGACTGACCAGGTCCTATAGAGCAAACATGAGACAGACCAGGTCCTATAGAGTCAACATGAGACAGATCAGGTCCTATAGATTCAACATGAGACAGACCAGGTCCCATAGGATCAACATGAGACAGATCAGGTCCTATAGAGTCAACATGAGACAGATCAGGTCCTATAGAGTCAACATGAGACAGATCAGGTCATATAGAGTCAACATGAGACAGACCAGGTGAAGTAGAGTCAACATGAGACAGATTAGTCCTATAGAGTCAACATGAGACAGACCAGGTCCTATAGAGCCAACATGAGACAGATCAGGTCCTATAGAGTCAACATGAGACAGACCAGGTCCTATAGAGCCAACATGAGACAGACCAGGTCCTATAGAGCCAACATGAGACAGACCAGGTCCTATAGAGTCAACATGAGATACACCAGGTCCTATAGGGTCAACATGAGACAGATCAGGTCCTATAGAGTCAACATGATACAGATCAGGTCCTATAGAGTCAACTTGAGACAGACCAGGTCCTATAGAGTCAACATGAGACAGATCAGGTCCTATAGAGTCAACATGAGACAGAACAGGTCCTATAGAGCCAACATGAGACACATCAGGTCCTATAGAGTCAACATGAGACAGACCAGGTCCTATAGAGCCAACATGAGACAGACCAGGTCCTATAGAGTCAACATGAGACAGATCAGGTCCTATAGATTCAACATGAGACAGACCAGGTCCCATAGGATCAACATGAGACAGATCAGGTCCAATAGAGTCAACATGAGACAGATCAGGTCCTATAGATTCAACATGAGACAGACCAGGTCCTATAGGATCAACATGAGACAGATCAGGTCATAGAGAGTCAACATGAGACAGATCAGGTCCTATAGAGTCAACATGAGACAGATCAGGTCCTATAGAGTCAACATGAGACAGACCAGGTCCAGTAGAGTCAACATGAGACAGATTAGTCCTATAGAGTCAACATGAGACAGACCAGTTCCTATAGAGTCAACATGAGACAGATCAGGTCCTATAGAGTCAACATGAGACAGATCAGGTCCTATAGAGTCAACATGAGACAGACCAGGTCCAGTAGAGTCAACATGAGACAGATTAGTCCTATAGAGTCAACATGAGACAGACCAGGTCCTATAGAGTCAACATGAGACAGATCAGTTCCTATAGAGCCAACATGAGACAGACCAGGTCCTATAGAGCCAACATGAGACAGACCAGGTCCTATAGAGTCAACATGAGATACACCAGGTCCTATAGGTTCAACATGAGATAGATCAGGTCCTATAGAGTCAACATGATACAGATCAGGTCCTATAGAGTCAACATGAGACAGACCAGGTCCTATAGAGTCAACATGAGACAGACCAGGTCCCATAGGATCAACATGAGACACATCAGGTCCTATAGAGTCAACATGAGACAGATCAGGTCCAGTAGAGTCAACATGAGACAGACCAGGTCCTATAGAGCCAACATGAGACAGATCAGGTCCTATAGAGTCAAAATGAGACAGATCAGGTCCTATAGAGCCAACATGAGACAGATCAGGTCCTATAGAGTCAACATGAGACAGATCAGGTCCTATAGAGTCAACATGAGACAGATCTGGTCCTATAGAGCCAACATGAGACAGACCAGGTCCTATAGAGTCAACATGAGACAGACCAGGTCCAGTAGAGTCAACATGAGACAGATTAGTCCTATAGAGTCAACATGAGACAGACCAGTTCCTATAGAGTCAACATGAGACAGATCAGGTCCTATAGAGTCAACATAAGACAGATCAGGTCCTATAGAGTCAACATGAGACAGACCAGGTCCAGTAGAGTCAACATGAGACAGATTAGTCCTATAGAGTCAACATGAGACAGACCAGGTCCTATAGAGTCAACATGAGACAGATCAGTTCCTATAGAGCCAACATGAGACAGACCAGGTCCTATAGAGCCAACATGAGACAGACCAGGTCCTATAGAGTCAACATGAGATACACCAGGTCCTATAGGTTCAACATGAGACAGATCAGATCCTATAGAGTCAACATGATACAGATCAGGTCCTATAGAGTCAACATGAGACAGACCAGGTCCTATAGAGTCAACATGAGACAGACCAGGTCCCATAGGATCAACATGAGACACATCAGGTCCTATAGAGTCAACATGAGACAGATCAGGTCCAGTAGAGTCAACATGAGACAGACCAGGTCCTATAGAGCCAACATGAGACAGATCAGGTCCTATAGAGTCAAAATGAGACAGATCAGGTCCTATAGAGCCAACATGAGACAGATCAGGTCCTATAGAGTCAACATGAGACAGATCAGGTCCTATAGAGTCAACATGAGACAGATCTGGTCCTATAGAGTCAACATGAGACAGAGCCGGTCCAGTAGAGTCAACATGGGACAGACCAGGTCCTATAGAGTCAACATGAGACAGATCAGGTCCTATAGAGCCAACATGAGACAGCCCAGGTCCTATTGAGCCAACATGAGACAGACCAGGTCCTATAGAGTCAACATGAGACAGATCAGGTCCTATAGAGTCAACATGAGACAGAACAGGTCCTATAGAGCCAACATGAGACAGACCAGGTCCTATAGAGTCAACATGAGACTGACCAGGTCCTATAGAGCAAACATGAGACAGACCAGGTCCCATAGGATCAACATGAGACAGATCAGGTCCTATAGAGTGAACATGAGACAGATCAGGACCTATAGAGTCAACATGAGACAGATCAGGTCCTATAGATTCAACATGAGACAGACCAGGTCCTATAGGATCAACATGAGACAGATCAGGTCCTATAGAGTCAACATGAGACAGATCAGGTCCTATAGAGTCAACATGAGACAGATCAGGTCATATAGAGTCAACATGAGACAGACCAGGTGAAGTAGAGTCAACATGAGACAGACCAGGTCTATTAGAGCCAACATGAGACAGACCAGGTCCTATAGAGCCAACATGAGACAGACCAGGTCCTATAGAGTCAACATGAGATACACCAGGTCCTATAGGGTCAACATGAGACAGATCAGGTCCTATAGAGTCAACATGATACAGATCAGGTCCTATAGAGTCAACTTGAGACAGACCAGGTCCTATAGAGTCAATATGAGACAGATCAGGTCCTATAGAGTCAACATGAGACAGACCAGGTCCTATAGAGCCAACATGAGACAGACCAGGTCCTATAGAGTCAACATGAGACAGATCAGGTCCTATAGATTCAACATGAGACAGACCAGGTCCCTTAGGATCAACATGAGACAGATCAGGTCCTATAGAGCCAACATGAAACAGATCAGGTCCTATAGAGTCAACATGAGACAGATCAGGTCCTATAGACTCAACATGAGACAGATCAGGTCCTATAGAGTGAACATGAGACAGACCAGGTCCTATAGAGTCAACATGAGACAGACCAGGTCCTATAGAGTCAACATGAGACAGATCAGGTCCTATAGAAACAACATGAGACAGACCAGGTCCTATAGAGTCAACATGAGACAGATCAGGTCCTATAGAGTCAACATGAGACAGATCAGGTCCAATAGAGTCAACATGAGACAGACCAGGTCCTATAGAGCCAACATGAGACAGATCAGGTCCTATAGAGTCAACATGAGACAGAGCAGGTCCTATAGAGCCAACATGAGACAGATCAGGTCCTATAGAGTCAACATGAGACAAATCAGGTCCTATAGAGTCAACATGAGACAGACCAGGTCCTATAGAGTCAACATGAGACAGACCAGGTCCTATAGAGTCAACATGGGACAGACCAGGTCCTATAGAGTCAACATGAGACAGATCAGGTCCTATAGAGCCAACATGAGACAGACCAGGTCCTATAGAGTCAACATGAGACAGATCAGGTCCTATAGAGTCAACATGAGACAGATCAGGTCCTATAGAGTCAACATGAGACAGATCAGGTCCTATAGAGTCAACATGAGACAGACCAGGTCCAGTAGAGTCAACATGAGACAGATTAGTCCTATAGAGTCAACATGAGACAGACCAGGTCCTATAGAGTCAACATGAGACAGATCAGTTCCTATAGAGCCAACATGAGACAGACCAGGTCCTATAGAGCCAACATGAGACAGACCAGGTCCTATAGAGTCAACATGAGATACACCAGGTCCTATAGGTTCAACATGAGACAGATCAGGTCCTATAGAGTCAACATGATACAGATCAGGTCCTATAGAGTCAACATGAGACAGACCAGGTCCTATAGAGTCAACATGAGACAGACCAGGTCCCATAGGATCAACATGAGACACATCAGGTCCTATAGAGTCAACATGAGACAGATCAGGTCCAGTAGAGTCAACATGAGACAGACCAGGTCCTATAGAGCCAACATGAGACAGATCAGGTCCTATAGAGTCAAAATGAGACAGATCAGGTCCTATAGAGCCAACATGAGACAGATCAGGTCCTATAGAGTCAACATGAGACAGATCAGGTCCTATAGAGTCAACATGAGACAGATCTGGTCCTATAGAGTCAACATGAGACAGAGCCGGTCCAGTAGAGTCAACATGGGACAGACCAGGTCCTATAGAGTCAACATGAGACAGATCAGGTCCTATAGAGCCAACATGAGACAGCCAAGGTCCTATAGAGCCAAAATGAGACAGACCAGGTCCTATAGAGTCAACATGAGACAGATCAGGTCCTATAGAGTCAACATGAGACAGAACAGGTCCTATAGAGCCAACATGAGACAGACCAGGTCCTATAGAGTCAACATGAGACTGACCAGGTCCTATAGAGCAAACATGAGACAGACCAGGTCCCATAGGATCAACATGAGACAGATCAGGTCCTATAGAGTCAACATGAGACAGATCAGGACCTATAGAGTCAACATGAGACAGATCAGGTCCTATAGATTCAACATGAGACAGACCAGGTCCTATAGGATCAACATGAGACAGATCAGGTCCTATAGAGTCAACATGAGACAGATCAGGTCCTATAGAGTCAACATGAGACAGATCAGGTCATATAGAGTCAACATGAGACAGACCAGGTGAAATAGAGTCAACATGAGACAGACCAGGTCCTATAGAGCCAACATGAGACAGACCAGGTCCTATAGAGCCAACATGAGACAGACCAGGTCCTATAGAGTCAACATGAGATACACCAGGTCCTATAGGGTCAACATGAGACAGATCAGGTCCTATAGAGTCAACATGATACAGATCAGGTCCTATAGAGTCAACTTGAGACAGACCAGGTCCTATAGAGTCAATATGAGACAGATCAGGTCCTATAGAGTCAACATGAGACAGACCAGGTCCTATAGAGCCAACATGAGACAGACCAGGTCCTATAGAGTCAACATGAGACAGATCAGGTCCTATAGATTCAACATGAGACAGACCAGGTCCCTTAGGATCAACATGAGACAGATCAGGTCCTATAGAGCCAACATGAAACAGATCAGGTCCTATAGAGTCAACATGAGACAGATCAGGTCCTATAGACTCAACATGAGACAGATCAGGTCCTATAGAGTGAACATGAGACAGACCAGGTCCTATAGAGTCAACATGAGACAGACCAGGTCCTATAGAGTCAACATGAGACAGATCAGGTCCTATAGAAACAACATGAGACAGACCAGGTCCTATAGAGTCAACATGAGACAGATCAGGTCCTATAGAGTCAACATGAGACAGATCAGGTCCAATAGAGTCAACATGAGACAGACCAGGTCCTATAGAGCCAACATGAGACAGATCAGGTCCTATAGAGTCAACATGAGACAGATCAGGTCCTATAGAGCCAACATGAGACAGATCAGGTCCTATAGAGTCAACATGAGACAAATCAGGTCCTATAGAGTCAACATGAGACAGACCAGGTCCTATAGAGTCAACATGAGACAGACCAGGTCCTATAGAGTCAACATGGGACAGACCAGGTCCTATAGAGTCAACATGAGACAGATCAGGTCCTATAGAGCCAACATGAGACAGACCAGGTCCTATAGAGCCAACATGAGACAGAACAGGTCCTATAGAGTCAACATGAGACAGATCAGGTCCTATAGAGTCAACATGAGACAGAACAGGTCCTATAGAGCCAACATGAGACACACCAGGTCCTATAGAGTCAACATGAGACAGACCAGGTCCTATAGAGCCAACATGAGACAGACCAGGTCCTATAGAGTCAACATGAGACAGATCAGGTCCTATAGATTCACCATGAGACAGACCAGGTCCCATAGGATCAACATGAGACAGATCAGGTCCAATAGAGTCAACATGAGACAGATCAGGTCCTATAGATTCAACATGAGACAGACCAGGTCCAGTAGAGTCAACATGAGACAGATTAGTCCTATAGAGTCAACATGAGACAGACCAGTTCCTATAGAGTCAACATGAGACAGATCAGTTCCTGCAGAGTCAACATGAGACAGACCAGGTCCTATAGACTCAACATGAGACAGATCAGGTCCTATAGAGTGAACATGAGACAGACCAGGTCCTATAGAGTCAACATGAGACAGACCAGGTCCTATAGAGTCAACATGAGACAGATCAGGTCCTATAGAAACAACATGAGACAGACCAGGTCCTATAGAGTCAACATGAGACAGATCAGGTCCTATAGAGTCAACATGAGACAGATCAGGTCCAATAGAGTCAACATGAGACAGACCAGGTCCTATAGAGCCAACATGAGACAGATCAGGTCCTATAGAGTCAACATGAGACAGATCAGGTCCTATAGAGCCAACATGAGACAGATCAGGTCCTATAGAGTCAACATGAGACAAATCAGGTCCTATAGAGTCAACATGAGACAGACCAGGTCCTATAGAGTCAACATGAGACAGACCAGGTCCTATAGAGTCAACATGGGACAGACCAGGTCCTATAGAGTCAACATGAGACAGATCAGGTCCTATAGAGCCAACATGAGACAGACCAGGTCCTATAGAGCCAACATGAGACAGAACAGGTCCTATAGAGTCAACATGAGACAGATCAGGTCCTATAGAGTCAACATGAGACAGAACAGGTCCTATAGAGCCAACATGAGACACACCAGGTCCTATAGAGTCAACATGAGACAGACCAGGTCCTATAGAGCCAACATGAGACAGACCAGGTCCTATAGAGTCAACATGAGACAGATCAGGTCCTATAGATTCACCATGAGACAGACCAGGTCCCATAGGATCAACATGAGACAGATCAGGTCCAATAGAGTCAACATGAGACAGATCAGGTCCTATAGATTCAACATGAGACAGACCAGGTCCAGTAGAGTCAACATGAGACAGATTAGTCCTATAGAGTCAACATGAGACAGACCAGTTCCTATAGAGTCAACATGAGACAGATCAGTTCCTGCAGAGTCAACATGAGACAGACCAGGTCCTATAGAGCCAACATGAGACAGACCAGGTCCTATAGAGCCAACATGAGACAGACCAGGTCCTATAGGATCAACATGAGACAGATCAGGTCATATAGAGTCAACATGAGACAGATCAGGTCCTATAGAGTCAACATGAGACAGATCAGGTCCTATAGAGTCAACATGAGACAGACCAGGTCCAGTAGAGTCAACATGAGACAGATCAGTTCCTGTAGAGTCAACATGAGACAGACCAGGTCCTATAGAGCAAACATGAGACAGACCAGGTCCTATAGAGCCAACATGAGACAGACCAGGTCCTATAGAGTCAACATGAGATACACCAGGTCCTATAGGGTCAACATGAGACAGATCAGGTCCTATAGAGTCAACATGATACAGATCAGGTCCTATAGAGTCAACATGAGACAGACCAGGTCCTATAGAGTCAACATGAGACAGATCAGGTCCTATAGAGTCAACATGAGACAGACCAGGTCCTATAGAGCCAACATGAGACAGACCAGGTCCTATAGAGTCAACATGAGACAGATCAGGTCCTATAGATTCAACATGAGACAGACCAGGTCCCATAGGATCAACATGAGACAGATCAGGTCCTATAGAGTCAACATGAGACAGATCAGGACCTATAGAGTCAACATGAGACAGACCAGGTCCTATAGAGCCAATATGAGACAGACCAGGTCCTATAGAGCCAACATGAGACAGATCAGGTCCTATAGAGCCAACATGAGACAGATCAGGTCCTATAGAGTCAACATGAGACAGATCAGGTCCTATAGAGTCAACATGAGACAGATCAGGTCCTATAGAGTCAACATGAGACAGACCAGGTCCTATAGAGTCAACATGGGACAGACCAGGTCCTATAGAGTCAACATGAGACAGATCAGGTCCTATATAGTCAACATGAGACAGATCAGGTCCAAAAGAGTCAACATGTGACAGACCAGGTCCTATAGACCCAACATGAGACAGATCAGGTCCTATAGAGTCAACATGAGACAGATCAGGTTCTATAGAGCAAACATGAGACAGATCAGGTCCTATAGAGTCAACATGAGACAGATCAGGTCCTATAGAGTCAACATGAGACAGATCAGGTCCTATAGAGTCAACTTGAGACAGACCAGGTCCTATAGAGTCAATATGAGACAGATCAGGTCCTATAGAGTCAACATGAGACAGACCAGGTCCTATAGAGCCAACATGAGACAGACCAGGTCCTATAGAGTCAACATGAGACAGATCAGGTCCTATAGATTCAACATGAGACATACCAGGTCCCTTAGGATCAACATGAGACAGATCAGGTCCTATAGAGCCAACATGAAACAGATCAGGTCCTATAGAGTCAACATGAGACAGATCAGGTCCTATAGACTCAACATGAGACAGATCAGGTCCTATAGAGTGAACATGAGACAGACCAGGTCCTATAGAGTCAACATGAGACAGACCAGGTCCTATAGAGTCAACATGGGACAGACCAGGTCCTATAGAGTCAACATGAGACAGATCAGGTCCTATAGAGCCAACATGAGACAGACCAGGTCCTATAGAGCCAACATGAGACAGAACAGGTCCTATAGAGTCAACATGAGACAGATCAGGTCCTATAGAGTCAACATGAGACAGAACAGGTCCTATAGAGCCAACATGAGACACACCAGGTCCTATAGAGTCAACATGAGACAGACCAGGTCCTATAGAGCCAACATGAGACAGACCAGGTCCTATAGAGTCAACATGAGACAGATCAGGTCCTATAGATTCACCATGAGACAGACCAGGTCCCATAGGATCAACATGAGACAGATCAGGTCCAATAGAGTCAACATGAGACAGATCAGGTCCTATAGATTCAACATGAGACAGACCAGGTCCAGTAGAGTCAACATGAGACAGATTAGTCCTATAGAGTCAACATGAGACAGACCAGTTCCTATAGAGTCAACATGAGACAGATCAGTTCCTGCAGAGTCAACATGAGACAGACCAGGTCCTATAGAGCCAACATGAGACAGACCAGGTCCTATAGAGCCAACATGAGACAGACCAGGTCCTATAGGATCAACATGAGACAGATCAGGTCATATAGAGTCAACATGAGACAGATCAGGTCCTATAGAGTCAACATGAGACAGATCAGGTCCTATAGAGTCAACATGAGACAGACCAGGTCCAGTAGAGTCAACATGAGACAGATCAGTTCCTGTAGAGTCAACATGAGACAGACCAGGTCCTATAGAGCAAACATGAGACAGACCAGGTCCTATAGAGCCAACATGAGACAGACCAGGTCCTATAGAGTCAACATGAGATACACCAGGTCCTATAGGGTCAACATGAGACAGATCAGGTCCTATAGAGTCAACATGATACAGATCAGGTCCTATAGAGTCAACATGAGACAGACCAGGTCCTATAGAGTCAACATGAGACAGATCAGGTCCTATAGAGTCAACATGAGACAGACCAGGTCCTATAGAGCCAACATGAGACAGACCAGGTCCTATAGAGTCAACATGAGACAGATCAGGTCCTATAGATTCAACATGAGACAGACCAGGTCCCATAGGATCAACATGAGACAGATCAGGTCCTATAGAGTCAACATGAGACAGATCAGGACCTATAGAGTCAACATGAGACAGACCAGGTCCTATAGAGCCAATATGAGACAGACCAGGTCCTATAGAGCCAACATGAGACAGATCAGGTCCTATAGAGCCAACATGAGACAGATCAGGTCCTATAGAGTCAACATGAGACAGATCAGGTCCTATAGAGTCAACATGAGACAGATCAGGTCCTATAGAGTCAACATGAGACAGACCAGGTCCTATAGAGTCAACATGGGACAGACCAGGTCCTATAGAGTCAACATGAGACAGATCAGGTCCTATATAGTCAACATGAGACAGATCAGGTCCAAAAGAGTCAACATGTGACAGACCAGGTCCTATAGACCCAACATGAGACAGATCAGGTCCTATAGAGTCAACATGAGACAGATCAGGTTCTATAGAGCAAACATGAGACAGATCAGGTCCTATAGAGTCAACATGAGACAGATCAGGTCCTATAGAGTCAACATGAGACAGATCAGGTCCTATAGAGTCAACTTGAGACAGACCAGGTCCTATAGAGTCAATATGAGACAGATCAGGTCCTATAGAGTCAACATGAGACAGACCAGGTCCTATAGAGCCAACATGAGACAGACCAGGTCCTATAGAGTCAACATGAGACAGATCAGGTACTATAGATTCAACATGAGACATACCAGGTCCCTTAGGATCAACATGAGACAGATCAGGTCCTATAGAGCCAACATGAAACAGATCAGGTCCTATAGAGTCAACATGAGACAGATCAGGTCCTATAGACTCAACATGAGACAGATCAGGTCCTATAGAGTGAACATGAGACAGACCAGGTCCTATAGAGTCTACATGAGACAGACCAGTTCCTATAGAGTCAACATGAGACAGATCAGGTCCTATAGAAACAACATGAGACAGACCAGGTCCTATAGAGTCAACATGAGACAGATCAGGTCCTATAGAGTCAACATGAGACAGATCAGGTCCAATAGAGTCAACATGAGACAGACCAGGTCCTATAGAGCCAACATGAGACAGATCAGGTCCTAAAGAGTCAACATGAGACAGATCAGGTCCTATAGAGCCAACATGAGACAGATCAGGTCCTATAGAGTCAACATGAGACAGATCAGGTCCTATAGAGTCAACATGAGACAGACCAGGTCCTATAGAGTCAACATGAGACAGACCAGGTCCTATAGAGCCAACATGAGACAGATCAGGTCCTATAGAGTCAACATGAGACAGATCAGGTCCTATAGAGTCAACATGAGACAGATCTGGTCCTATAGAGTCAACATGAGACAGACCAGGTCCAGTAGAGTCAACATGGGACAGACCAGGTCCTATAGAGTCAACATGAGACAGATCAGGTCCTATAGAGCCAACATGAGACAGCCCAGGTCCTATAGAGCCAACATGAGACAGACCAGGTCCTATAGAGTCAACATGAGACAGATCAGGTCCTATAGAGTCAACATGAGACAGAACAGGTCCTATAGAGCCAACATGAGACAGACCAGGTCCTATAGAGTCAACATGAGACAGATCAGGTCCTATAGAGTCAACATGAGACAGAACAGGTCCTATAGAGCCAACATGAGACAGACCAGGTCCTATAGAGTCAACATGAGACAGACCAGGTCCTATAGAGTCAACATGAGACAGATCAGGTCCTATAGATTCAACATGAGACAGACCAGGTCCCATAGGATCAACATGAGACAGATCAGGTCCTATAGAGTCAACATGAGACAGATCAGGTCCTATAGAGTCAACATGAGACAGATCAGGTCATATAGAGTCAACATGAGACAGACCAGGTGAAGTAGAGTCAACATGAGACAGATTAGTCCTATAGAGTCAACATGAGACAGACCAGGTCCTATAGAGCCAACATGAGACAGATCAGGTCCTATAGAGTCAACATGAGACAGACCAGGTCCTATAGAGCCAACATGAGACAGACCAGGTCCTATAGAGCCAACATGAGACAGACCAGGTCCTATAGAGTCAACATGAGATACACCAGGTCCTATAGGGTCAACATGAGACAGATGAGGTCCTATAGAGTCAACATGATACAGATCAGGTCCTATAGAGTCAACTTGAGACAGACCAGGTCCTATAGAGTCAACATGAGACAGATCAGGTCCTATAGAGTCAACATGAGACAGAACAGGTCCTATAGAGCCAACATGAGACACATCAGGTCCTATAGAGTCAACATGAGACAGACCAGGTCCTATAGAGCCAACATGAGACAGACCAGGTCCTATAGAGTCAACATGAGACAGATCAGGTCCTATAGATTCAACATGAGACAGACCAGGTCCCATAGGATCAACATGAGACAGATCAGGTCCAATAGAGTCAACATGAGACAGATCAGGTCCTATAGATTCAACATGAGACAGACCAGGTCCTATAGGATCAACATGAGACAGATCAGGTCATAGAGAGTCAACATGAGACAGATCAGGTCCTATAGAGTCAACATGAGACAGATCAGGTCCTATAGAGTCAACATGAGACAGACCAGGTCCAGTAGAGTCAACATGAGACAGATTAGTCCTATAGAGTCAACATGAGACAGACCAGTTCCTATAGAGTCAACATGAGACAGATAAGGTCCTATAGAGTCAACATGAGACAGATCAGGTCCTATAGAGTCAACATGAGACAAACCAGGTCCAGTAGAGTCAACATGAGACAGATTAGTCCTATAGAGTCAACATGAGACAGACCAGGTCCTATAGAGTCAACATGAGACAGATCAGTTCCTATAGAGCCAACATGAGACAGACCAGGTCCTATAGAGCCAACATGAGACAGACCAGGTCCTATAGAGTCAACATGAGATACACCAGGTCCTATAGGTTCAACATGAGACAGATCAGGTCCTATAGAGTCAACATGATACAGATCAGGTCCTATAGAGTCAACATGAGACAGACCAGGTCCTATAGAGTCAACATGAGACAGACCAGGTCCCATAGGATCAACATGAGACACATCAGGTCCTATAGAGTCAACATGAGACAGATCAGGTCCAGTAGAGTCAACATGAGACAGACCAGGTCCTATAGAGCCAACATGAGACAGATCAGGTCCTATAGAGTCAAAATGAGACAGATCAGGTCCTATAGAGCCAACATGAGACAGATCAGGTCCTATAGAGTCAACATGAGACAGATCAGGTCCTATAGAGTCAACATGAGACAGATCTGGTCCTATAGAGTCAACATGAGACAGAGCCGGTCCAGTAGAGTCAACATGGGACAGACCAGGTCCTATAGAGTCAACATGAGACAGATCAGGTCCTATAGAGCCAACATGAGACAGCCCAGGTCCTATAGAGCCAACATGAGACAGACCAGGTCCTATAGAGTCAACATGAGACAGATCAGGTCCTATAGAGTCAACATGAGACAGAACAGGTCCTATAGAGCCAACATGAGACAGACCAGGTCCTATAGAGTCAACATGAGACTGACCAGGTCCTATAGAGCAAACATGAGACAGACCAGGTCCCATAGGATCAACATGAGACAGATCAGGTCCTATAGAGTCAACATGAGACAGATCAGGACCTATAGAGTCAACATGAGACAGATCAGGTCCTATAGATTCAACATGAGACAGACCAGGTCCTATAGGATCAACATGAGACAGATCAGGTCCTATAGAGTCAACATGAGACAGATCAGGTCCTATAGAGTCAACATGAGACAGATCAGGTCATATAGAGTCAACATGAGACAGACCAGGTGAAGTAGAGTCAACATGAGACAGACCAGGTCCTATAGAGCCAACATGAGACAGACCAGGTCCTATAGAGCCAACATGAGACAGACCAGGTCCTATAGAGTCAACATGAGATACACCAGGTCCTATAGGGTCAACATGAGACAGATCAGGTCCTATCGAGTCAACATGATACAGATCAGGTCCTATAGAGTCAACTTGAGACAGACCAGGTCCTATAGAGTCAATATGAGACAGATCAGGTCCTATAGAGTCAACATGAGACAGACCAGGTCCTATAGAGCCAACATGAGACAGACCAGGTCCTATAGAGTCAACATGAGACAGATCAGGTCCTATAGATTCAACATGAGACAGACCAGGTCCCTTAGGATCAACATGAGACAGATCAGGTCCTATAGAGCCAACATGAAACAGATCAGGTCCTATAGAGTCAACATGAGACAGATCAGGTCCTATAGACTCAACATGAGACAGATCAGGTCCTATAGAGTGAACATGAGACAGACCAGGTCCTATAGAGTCAACATGAGACAGACCAGGTCCTATAGAGTCAACATGAGACAGATCAGGTCCTATAGAAACAACCTGAGACAGACCAGGTCCTATAGAGTCAACATGAGACAGATCAGGTCCTATAGAGTCAACATGAGACAGATCAGGTCCAATAGAGTCAACATGAGACAGACCAGGTCCTATAGAGCCAACATGAGACAGATCAGGTCCTATAGAGTCAACATGAGACAGATCAGGTCCTATAGAGCCAACATGAGACAGATCAGGTCCTATAGAGTCAACATGAGACAAATCAGGTCCTATAGAGTCAACATGAGACAGACCAGGTCCTATAGAGTCAACATGAGACAGACCAGGTCCTATAGAGTCAACATGGGACAGACCAGGTCCTATAGAGTCAACATGAGACAGATCAGGTCCTATAGAGCCAACATGAGACAGACCAGGTCCTATAGAGCCAACATGAGACAGAACAGGTCCTATAGAGTCAACATGAGACAGATCAGGTCCTATAGAGTCAACATGAGACAGAACAGGTCCTATAGAGCCAACATGAGACAGACCAGGTCCTATAGAGTCAACATGAGACAGACCAGGTCCTATAGAGCCAACATGAGACAGACCAGGTCCTATAGAGTCAACATGAGACAGATCAGGTCCTATAGATTCAACATGAGACAGACCAGGTCCCATAGGATCAACATGAGACAGATCAGGTCCAATAGAGTCAACATGAGACAGATCAGGTCCTATAGATTCAACATGAGACAGACCAGGTCCAGTAGAGTCAACATGAGACAGATTAGTCCTATAGAGTCAACATGAGACAGACCAGTTCCTATAGAGTCAACATGAGACAGATCAGTTCCTGTAGAGTCAACATGAGACAGACCAGGTCCTATAGAGCCAACATGAGACAGACCAGGTCCTATAGAGCCAACATGAGACAGACCAGGTCCTATAGGATCAACATGAGACAGATCAGGTCATATAGAGTCAACATGAGACAGATCAGGTCCTATAGAGTCAACATGAGACAGATCAGGTCCTATAGAGTCAACATGAGACAGACCAGGTCCAGTAGAGTCAACATGAGACAGATTAGTCCTATAGAGTCAACATGAGACAGACCAGTTCCTATAGAGTCAACATGAGACAGATCAGTTCCTGTAGAGTCAACATGAGACAGACCAGGTCCTATAGAGCCAACATGAGACAGACCAGGTCCTATAGAGCCAACATGAGACAGACCAGGTCCTATAGAGTCAACATGAGATACACCAGGTCCTATAGGGTCAACATGAGACAGATCAGGTCCTATAGAGTCAACATGATACAGATCAGGTCCTATAGAGTCAACATGAGACAGACCAGGTCCTATAGAGTCAACATGAGACAGATCAGGTCCTATAGAGTCAACATGAGACAGACCAGGTCCTATAGAGCCAACATGAGACAGACCAGGTCCTATAGAGTCAACATGAGACAGATCAGGTCCTATAGATTCAACATGAGACAGACCAGGTCCCATAGGATCAACATGAGACAGATCAGGTCCTATAGAGTCAACATGAGACAGATCAGGACCTATAGAGTCAACATGAGACAGACCAGGTCCTATAGAGCCAATATGAGACAGACCAGGTCCTATAGAGCCAACATGAGACAGATCAGGTCCTATAGAGCCAACATGAGACAGATCAGGTCCTATAGAGTCAACATGAAACAGATCAGGTCCTATAGAGTCAACATGAGACAGACCAGGTCCTATAGTGTCAACATGGGACAGACCAGGTCCTATAGAGTCAACATGAGACAGATCAGGTCCTATAGAGTCAACATGAGACAGATCAGGTCCAAAAGAGTCAACATGAGACAGACCAGGTCCTATAGAGCCAACATGAGACAGATCAGGTCCTATAGAGTCAACATGAGACAGATCAGGTTCTATAGAGCAAACATGAGACAGATCAGGTCCTATAGAGTCAACATGAGACAGATCAGGTCCTATAGAGTCAACATGAGACAGATCAGGTCCTATAGAGTCAACTTGAGACAGACCAGGTCCTATAGAGTCAATATGAGACAGATCAGGTCCTATAGAGTCAACATGAGACAGACCAGGTCCTATAGAGCCAACATGAGACAGACCAGGTCCTATAGAGTCAACATGAGACAGATCAGGTCCTATAGATTCAACATGAGACATACCAGGTCCCTTAGGATCAACATGAGACAGATCAGGTCCAATAGAGCCAACATGAAACAGATCAGGTCCTATAGAGTCAACATGAGACAGATCAGGTCCTATAGACTCAACATGAGACAGATCAGGTCCTATAGAGTGAACATGAGACAGACCAGGTCCCATAGGATCAACATGAGACAGATCAGGTCCAATAGAGTCAACATGAGACAGATCAGGTCCTATATATTCAACATGAGATAGACCAGGTCCTATAGGATCAACATGAGACAGATCAGGTCATATAGAGTCAACATGAGACAGATCAGGTCCTATAGAGTCAACATGAGACAGATCAGGTCCTATAGAGTCAACATGAGACAGACCAGGTCCAGTACAGTCAACATGAGACAGATTAGTCCTATAGAGTCAACATGAGACAGACCAGTTCCTATAGAGTCAACATGAGACAGATCAGTTCCTGTAGAGTCAACATGAGACAGACCAGGTCCTATAGAGCCAACATGAGACAGACCAGGTCCTATAGAGCCAACATGAGACAGACCAGGTCCTATAGAGTCAACATGAGATACACCAGGTCCTATAGGGTCAACATGAGACAGATCAGGTCCTATAGAGTCAACATGATACAGATCAGGTTCTATAGAGTCAACATGAGACAGACCAGGTCCTATAGAGTCAACATGAGACAGATCAGGTCCTGTAGAGTCAACATGAGACAGACCAGGTCCTATAGAGCCAACATGAGACAGACCAGGTCCTATAGAGTCAACATGAGACAGATCAGGTCCTATAGATTCAACATGAGACAGACCAGGTCCCATAGGATCAACATGAGACAGATCAGGTCCTATAGAGTCAACATGAGACAGATCAGGACCTATAGAGTCAACATGAGACAGACCAGGTCCTATAGAGCCAATATGAGACAGACCAGGTCCTATAGAGCCAACATGAGACAGATCAGGTCCTATAGAGCCAACGTGAGACAGATCAGGTCCTATAGAGTCAACATGAGACAGACCAGGTCCTATAGAGTCAACATGGGACAGACCAGGTCCTATAGAGTCAACATGAGACAGATCAGGTCCTATAGAGTCAACATGAGACAGATCAGGTCCTATAGAGTCAACATGAGTTAGACCAGGTCCTATAGAGCCAACATGAGACAGACCAGGTCCTATAGAGTCAACATGAGACAGATCAGGTCCTATAGATTCAACATGAGACAGACCAGGTCCCATAGGATCAACATGAGACAGATCAGGTCCTATAGAGTCAACATGAGACAGATCAGGACCTATAGAGTCAACATGAGACAGACCAGGTCCGATAGAGCCAATATGAGACAGACCAGGTCCTATAGAGCCAACATGAGACAGATCAGGTCCTATAGAGCCAACATGAGACAGATCAGGTCCTATAGAGTCAACATGAGACAGACCAGGTCCTATAGAGTCAACATGGGACAGACCAGGTCCTATAGAGTCAACATGAGACAGATCAGGTCCTATAGAGTCAACATGAGACAGATCAGGTCCTATAGAGTCAACATGAGACAGACCAGGTCCTATAGAGTCAACATGGGACAGACCAGGTCCTATAGAGTCAACATGAGACAGATCAGGTCCTATAGAGTCAACATGAGACAGATCAAGTCCAAAAGAGTCAACATGAGACAGACCAGGTCCTATAGAGCCAACATGAGACAGATGAGGTCCTATAGAGTCAACATGAGACAGAGCAGGTTCTATAGAGCAAACATGAGACAGATCAGGTCCTATAGAGTCAACATGAGACAGATCAGGTCCTATAGAGTCAACATGAGACAGATCAGGTTCTATAGAGTCAACATGAGACAGATCAGGTCCTATAGAGTCAACATGGGACAGACCAGGTCCTATAGAGTCAACATGAGACAGATCAGGTCCTATAGAGCCAACATGAGACAGACCAGGTCCTATAGAGCCAACATGAGACAGACCAGGTCCTATAGAGTCAACATGAGACAGATCAGGTCCTATAGAGTCAACATGAGACAGAACAGGTCCTATAGAGCCAACATGAGACAGACCAGGTCCTATAGAGTCAACATGAGACAGACCAGGTCCTATAGAGCCAACATGAGACAGACCAGGTCCTATAGAGTCAACATGAGACAGATCAGGTCCTATAGATTCAACATGAGACAGACCAGGTCCCATAGGATCAACATGAGACAGATCAGGTCCTATAGAGTCAACATGAGACAGATCAGGACCTATAGAGTCAACATGAGACAGATCAGGTCCTATAGATTCAACATGAGACAGACCAGGTCCTATAGGATCAACATGAGACAGATCAGGTCCTATAGAGTCAACATGAGACAGATCAGGTCCTATAGAGTCAACATGAGACAGATCAGGTCCTATAGAGTCAACATGAGACAGACCAGGTCCAGTAGAGTCAACATGAGACAGATTAGTCCTATAGAGTCAACATGAGACAGACAAGGTCCAAAAGAGTCAACATGAGACAGATCAGGTCCTATAGAGTCAACATGAGACAGACCAGGTCCTATAGAGTCAACATGAGACAGATCAGGTCCTATAGAGCCAACATGAGACATACCAGGTCCTATAGAGCCAACATGAGACAGACCAGGTCCTATAGAGTCAACATGAGACAGATCAGGTCCTATAGAGTCAACAGGAGACAGACCAGGTCCTATAGAGCCAACATGAGACAGACCAGGTCCTATAGAGTCAACATGAGACAGATCAGGTCCTATAGAGTCAACATGAGACAGATCAGGTCCTATAGAGTCAACATGAGACAGACCAGGTCCAGTAGAGTCAACATGAGACAGATTAGTCCTATAGAGTCTACATGAGGCAGACCAGGTCCAATAGAGTCTACATGAGACAGATCAGGTCCTATAGAGTCAACATGAGACAGACCAGGTCCTATAGAGTCAACATGAGACAGATCAGGTCCTATAGAGTCAACATGAGACAGATCAGGTCCTATAGAGTCAACATGACACAGACCAGGTCCTATAGAGTCAACATGGGAGAGACCAGGTCCTATAGAGTCAACATGAGACCGATCAGGTCCTATAGAGTCAACATGAGACAGATCAGGTCCAAAAGAGTCAACATGAGACAGACCAGGTCCTATAGAGCCAACATGAGACAGATCAGGTCCTATAGAGTCAACATGAGACAGATCAGGTTCTATAGAGCAAACATGAGACAGATCAGGTCCTATAGAGTCAAAATGAGACAGATCAGGTCCTATAGAGTCAACATGAGACAGATCAGGTCCTATAGAGTCAACATGAGACAGACCAGGTCCTATAGAGTCAACATGGGACAGACCAGGTCCTATAGAGTCAACATGAGACAGATCAGGTCCTATAGAGCCAACATGAGACAGACCAGGTCCTATAGAGCCAACATGAGACAGACCAGGTCCTATAGAGTCAACATGAGACAGATCAGGTCCTATAGAGTCAACATGAGACAGAACAGGTCCTATAGAGCCAACATGAGACAGACCAGGTCCTATAGAGTCAACATGAGACAGACCAGGTCCAGTAGAGTCAACATGAGACAGATTAGTCCTATAGAGTCAACATGAGACAGACCAGTTCCTATAGAGTCAACATGAGACAGATCAGGTCCTATAGAGTCAACATAAGACAGATCAGGTCCTATAGAGTCAACATGAGACAGACCAGGTCCAGTAGAGTCAACATGAGACAGATTAGTCCTATAGAGTCAACATGAGACAGACCAGGTCCTATAGAGTCAACATGAGACAGATCAGTTCCTATAGAGCCAACATGAGACAGACCAGGTCCTATAGAGCCAACATGAGACAGACCAGGTCCTATAGAGTCAACATGAGATACACCAGGTCCTATAGGTTCAACATGAGACAGATCAGATCCTATAGAGTCAACATGATACAGATCAGGTCCTATAGAGTCAACATGAGACAGACCAGGTCCTATAGAGTCAACATGAGACAGACCAGGTCCCATAGGATCAACATGAGACACATCAGGTCCTATAGAGTCAACATGAGACAGATCAGGTCCAGTAGAGTCAACATGAGACAGACCAGGTCCTATAGAGCCAACATGAGACAGATCAGGTCCTATAGAGTCAAAATGAGACAGATCAGGTCCTATAGAGCCAACATGAGACAGATCAGGTCCTATAGAGTCAACATGAGACAGATCAGGTCCTATAGAGTCAACATGAGACAGATCTGGTCCTATAGAGTCAACATGAGACAGAGCCGGTCCAGTAGAGTCAACATGGGACAGACCAGGTCCTATAGAGTCAACATGAGACAGATCAGGTCCTATAGAGCCAACATGAGACAGCCCAGGTCCTATTGAGCCAACATGAGACAGACCAGGTCCTATAGAGTCAACATGAGACAGATCAGGTCCTATAGAGTCAACATGAGACAGAACAGGTCCTATAGAGCCAACATGAGACAGACCAGGTCCTATAGAGTCAACATGAGACTGACCAGGTCCTATAGAGCAAACATGAGACAGACCAGGTCCCATAGGATCAACATGAGACAGATCAGGTCCTATAGAGTGAACATGAGACAGATCAGGACCTATAGAGTCAACATGAGACAGATCAGGTCCTATAGATTCAACATGAGACAGACCAGGTCCTATAGGATCAACATGAGACAGATCAGGTCCTATAGAGTCAACATGAGACAGATCAGGTCCTATAGAGTCAACATGAGACAGATCAGGTCATATAGAGTCAACATGAGACAGACCAGGTGAAGTAGAGTCAACATGAGACAGACCAGGTCTATTAGAGCCAACATGAGACAGACCAGGTCCTATAGAGCCAACATGAGACAGACCAGGTCCTATAGAGTCAACATGAGATACACCAGGTCCTATAGGGTCAACATGAGACAGATCAGGTCCTATAGAGTCAACATGATACAGATCAGGTCCTATAGAGTCAACTTGAGACAGACCAGGTCCTATAGAGTCAATATGAGACAGATCAGGTCCTATAGAGTCAACATGAGACAGACCAGGTCCTATAGAGCCAACATGAGACAGACCAGGTCCTATAGAGTCAACATGAGACAGATCAGGTCCTATAGATTCAACATGAGACAGACCAGGTCCCTTAGGATCAACATGAGACAGATCAGGTCCTATAGAGTCAACATGAAACAGATCAGGTCCTATAGAGTCAACATGAGACAGATCAGGTCCTATAGACTCAACATGAGACAGATCAGGTCCTATAGAGTGAACATGAGACAGACCAGGTCCTATAGAGTCAACATGAGACAGACCAGGTCCTATAGAGTCAACATGAGACAGATCAGGTCCTATAGAAACAACATGAGACAGACCAGGTCCTATAGAGTCAACATGAGACAGATCAGGTCCTATAGAGTCAACATGAGACAGATCAGGTCCAATAGAGTCAACATGAGACAGACCAGGTCCTATAGAGCCAACATGAGACAGATCAGGTCCTATAGAGTCAACATGAGACAGAGCAGGTCCTATAGAGCCAACATGAGACAGATCAGGTCCTATAGAGTCAACATGAGACAAATCAGGTCCTATAGAGTCAACATGAGACAGACCAGGTCCTATAGAGTCAACATGAGACAGACCAGGTCCTATAGAGTCAACATGGGACAGACCAGGTCCTATAGAGTCAACATGAGACAGATCAGGTCCTATAGAGCCAACATGAGACAGACCAGGTCCTATAGAGTCAACATGAGACAGATCAGGTCCTATAGAGTCAACATGAGACAGATCAGGTCCTATAGAGTCAACATGAGACAGATCAGGTCCTATAGAGTCAACATGAGACAGACCAGGTCCAGTAGAGTCAACATGAGACAGATTAGTCCTATAGAGTCAACATGAGACAGACCAGGTCCTATAGAGTCAACATGAGACAGATCAGTTCCTATAGAGCCAACATGAGACAGACCAGGTCCTATAGAGCCAACATGAGACAGACCAGGTCCTATAGAGTCAACATGAGATACACCAGGTCCTATAGGTTCAACATGAGACAGATCAGGTCCTATAGAGTCAACATGATACAGATCAGGTCCTATAGAGTCAACATGAGACAGACCAGGTCCTATAGAGTCAACATGAGACAGACCAGGTCCCATAGGATCAACATGAGACACATCAGGTCCTATAGAGTCAACATGAGACAGATCAGGTCCAGTAGAGTCAACATGAGACAGACCAGGTCCTATAGAGCCAACATGAGACAGATCAGGTCCTATAGAGTCAAAATGAGACAGATCAGGTCCTATAGAGCCAACATGAGACAGATCAGGTCCTATAGAGTCAACATGAGACAGATCAGGTCCTATAGAGTCAACATGAGACAGATCTGGTCCTATAGAGTCAACATGAGACAGAGCCGGTCCAGTAGAGTCAACATGGGACAGACCAGGTCCTATAGAGTCAACATGAGACAGATCAGGTCCTATAGAGCCAACATGAGACAGCCCAGGTCCTATAGAGCCAACATGAGACAGACCAGGTCCTATAGAGTCAACATGAGACAGATCAGGTCCTATAGAGTCAACATGAGACAGAACAGGTCCTATAGAGCCAACATGAGACAGACCAGGTCCTATAGAGTCAACATGAGACTGACCAGGTCCTATAGAGCAAACATGAGACAGACCAGGTCCCATAGGATCAACATGAGACAGATCAGGTCCTATAGAGTCAACATGAGACAGATCAGGACCTATAGAGTCAACATGAGACAGATCAGGTCCTATAGATTCAACATTAGACAGACCAGGTCATATAGAGTCAACATGAGACAGACCAGGTGAAGTAGAGTCAACATGAGACAGACCAGGTCCTATAGAGCCAACATGAGACAGACCAGGTCCTATAGAGCCAACATGAGACAGACCAGGTCCTATAGAGTCAACATGAGATACACCAGGTCCTATAGGGTCAACATGAGACAGATCAGGTCCTATAGAGTCAACATGATACAGATCAGGTCCTATAGAGTCAACTTGAGACAGACCAGGTCCTATAGAGTCAATATGAGACAGATCAGGTCCTATAGAGTCAACATGAGACAGACCAGGTCCTATAGAGCCAACATGAGACAGACCAGGTCCTATAGAGTCAACATGAGACAGATCAGGTCCTATAGATTCAACATGAGACAGACCAGGTCCCTTAGGATCAACATGAGACAGATCAGGTCCTATAGAGCCAACATGAAACAGATCAGGTCCTATAGAGTCAACATGAGACAGATCAGGTCCTATAGACTCAACATGAGACAGATCAGGTCCTATAGAGTGAACATGAGACAGACCAGGTCCTATAGAGTCAACATGAGACAGACCAGGTCCTATAGAGTCAACATGAGACAGATCAGGTCCTATAGAAACAACATGAGACAGACCAGGTCCTATAGAGTCAACATGAGACAGATCAGGTCCTATAGAGTCAACATGAGACAGATCAGGTCCAATAGAGTCAACATGAGACAGACCAGGTCCTATAGAGCCAACATGAGACAGATCAGGTCCTATAGAGTCAACATGAGACAGATCAGGTCCTATAGAGCCAACATGAGACAGATCAGGTCCTATAGAGTCAACATGAGACAAATCAGGTCCTATAGAGTCAACATGAGACAGACCAGGTCCTATAGAGTCAACATGAGACAGACCAGGTCCTATAGAGTCAACATGGGACAGACCAGGTCCTATAGAGTCAACATGAGACAGATCAGGTCCTATAGAGCCAACATGAGACAGACCAGGTCCTATAGAGCCAACATGAGACAGAACAGGTCCTATAGAGTCAACATGAGACAGATCAGGTCCTATAGAGTCAACATGAGACAGAACAGGTCCTATAGAGCCAACATGAGACAGACCAGGTCCTATAGAGTCAACATGAGACAGACCAGGTCCTATAGAGCCAACATGAGACAGACCAGGTCCTATAGAGTCAACATGAGACAGATCAGGTCCTATAGATTCACCATGAGACAGACCAGGTCCCATAGGATCAACATGAGACAGATCAGGTCCAATAGAGTCAACATGAGACAGATCAGGTCCTATAGATTCAACATGAGACAGACCAGGTCCAGTAGAGTCAACATGAGACAGATTAGTCCTATAGAGTCAACATGAGACAGACCAGTTCCTATAGAGTCAACATGAGACAGATCAGTTCCTGCAGAGTCAACATGAGACAGACCAGGTCCTATAGAGCCAACATGAGACAGACCAGGTCCTATAGAGCCAACATGAGACAGACCAGGTCCTATAGGATCAACATGAGACAGATCAGGTCCTATAGAGTCAACATGAGACAGATCAGGTCCTATAGAGTCAACATGAGACAGATCAGGTCCTATAGAGTCAACATGAGACAGACCAGGTCCAGTAGAGTCAACATGAGACAGATTAGTCCTATAGAGTCAACATGAGACAGACCAGTTCCTATAGAGTCAACATGAGACAGATCAGTTCCTGTAGAGTCAACATGAGACAGACCAGGTCCTATAGAGCAAACATGAGACAGACCAGGTCCTATAGAGCCAACATGAGACAGACCAGGTCCTATAGAGTCAACATGAGATACACCAGGTCCTATAGGGTCAACATGAGACAGATCAGGTCCTATAGAGTCAACATGATACAGATCAGGTCCTATAGAGTCAACATGAGACAGACCAGGTCCTATAGAGTCAACATGAGACAGATCAGGTCCTATAGAGTCAACATGAGACAGACCAGGTCCTATAGAGCCAACATGAGACAGACCAGGTCCTATAGAGTCAACATGAGACAGATCAGGTCCTATAGATTCAACATGAGACAGACCAGGTCCCATAGGATCAACATGAGACAGATCAGGTCCTATAGAGTCAACATGAGACAGATCAGGACCTATAGAGTCAACATGAGACAGACCAGGTCCTATAGAGCCAATATGAGACAGACCAGGTCCTATAGAGCCAACATGAGACAGATCAGGTCCTATAGAGCCAACATGAGACAGATCAGGTCCTATAGAGTCAACATGAGACAGATCAGGTCCTATAGAGTCAACATGAGACAGATCAGGTCCTATAGAGTCAACATGAGACAGACCAGGTCCTATAGAGTCAACATGGGACAGACCAGGTCCTATAGAGTCAACATGAGACAGATCAGGTCCTATATAGTCAACATGAGACAGATCAGGTCCAAAAGAGTCAACATGAGACAGACCAGGTCCTATAGACCCAACATGAGACAGATCAGGTCCTATAGAGTCAACATGAGACAGATCAGGTTCTATAGAGCAAACATGAGACAGATCAGGTCCTATAGAGTCAACATGAGACAGATCAGGTCCTATAGAGTCAACATGAGACAGATCAGGTCCTATAGAGTCAACTTGAGACAGACCAGGTCCTATAGAGTCAATATGAGACAGATCAGGTCCTATAGAGTCAACATGAGACAGACCAGGTCCTATAGAGCCAACATGAGACAGACCAGGTCCTATAGAGTCAACATGAGACAGATCAGGTCCTATAGATTCAACATGAGACATACCAGGTCCCTTAGGATCAACATGAGACAGATCAGGTCCTATAGAGCCAACATGAAACAGATCAGGTCCTATAGAGTCAACATGAGACAGATCAGGTCCTATAGACTCAACATGAGACAGATCAGGTCCTATAGAGTGAACATGAGACAGACCAGGTCCTATAGAGTCTACATGAGACAGACCAGTTCCTATAGAGTCAACATGAGACAGATCAGGTCCTATAGAAACAACATGAGACAGACCAGGTCCTATAGAGTCAACATGAGACAGATCAGGTCCTATAGAGTCAACATGAGACAGATCAGGTCCAATAGAGTCAACATGAGACAGACCAGGTCCTATAGAGCCAACATGAGACAGATCAGGTCCTAAAGAGTCAACATGAGACAGATCAGGTCCTATAGAGCCAACATGAGACAGATCAGGTCCTATAGAGTCAACATGAGACAGATCAGGTCCTATAGAGTCAACATGAGACAGACCAGGTCCTATAGAGTCAACATGAGACAGACCAGGTCCTATAGAGTCAACATGGGACAGACCAGGTCCTATAGAGTCAACATGAGACAGATCAGGTCCTATAGAGCCAACATGAGACAGACCAGGTCCTATAGAGCCAACATGAGACAGACCAGGTCCTATAGAGTCAACATGAGACAGATCAGGTCCTATAGAGTCAACATGAGACAGAACAGGTCCTATAGAGCCAACATGAGACAGACCAGGTCCTATAGAGTCAACATGAGACAGACCAGGTCCTATAGAGCCAACATGAGACAGACCAGGTCCTATAGAGTCAACATGAGACAGATCAGGTCCTATAGATTCAACATGAGACAGACCAGGTCCCATAGGATCAACATGAGACAGATCAGGTCCAATAGAGTCAACATGAGACAGATCAGGTCCTATATATTCAACATGAGATAGACCAGGTCCTATAGGATCAACATGAGACAGATCAGGTCATATAGAGTCAACATGAGACAGATCAGGTCCTATAGAGTCAACATGAGACAGATCAGGTCCTATAGAGTCAACATGAGACAGACCAGGTCCAGTACAGTCAACATGAGACAGATTAGTCCTATAGAGTCAACATGAGACAGACCAGTTCCTATAGAGTCAACATGAGACAGATCAGTTCCTGTAGAGTCAACATGAGACAGACCAGGTCCTATAGAGCCAACATGAGACAGACCAGGTCCTATAGAGCCAACATGAGACAGACCAGGTCCTATAGAGTCAACATGAGATACACCAGGTCCTATAGGGTCAACATGAGACAGATCAGGTCCTATAGAGTCAACATGATACAGATCAGGTTCTATAGAGTCAACATGAGACAGACCAGGTCCTATAGAGTCAACATGAGACAGATCAGGTCCTATAGAGTCAACATGAGACAGACCAGGTCCTATAGAGCCAACATGAGACAGATCAGGTCCTATAGAGTCAACATGAGACAGACCAGGTCCTATAGAGTCAACATGGGACAGACCAGGTCCTATAGAGTCAACATGAGACAGATCAGGTCCTATAGAGTCAACATGAGACAGATCAGGTCCTATAGAGTCAACATGAGACAGACCAGGTCCTATAGAGCCAACATGAGACAGACCAGGTCCTATAGAGTCAACATGAGACACATCAGGTCCTATAGATTCAACATGAGACAGACCAGGTCCCATAGGATCAACATGAGACAGATCAGGTCCTATAGAGTCAACATGAGACAGATCAGGACCTATAGAGTCAACATGAGACAGACCAGGTCCGATAGAGCCAATATGAGACAGACCAGGTCCTATAGAGCCAACATGAGACAGATCAGGTCCTATAGAGCCAACATGAGACAGATCAGGTCCTATAGAGTCAACATGAGACAGACCAGGTCCTATAGAGTCAACATGGGACAGGCCAGGTCCTATAGAGTCAACATGAGACAGATCAGGTCCTATAGAGTCAACATGAGACAGATCAGGTCCTATAGAGTAAACATGAGACAGACCAGGTCCTATAGAGTCTACATGGGACAGACCAGGTCCTATAGAGTCAACATGAGACAGATCAGGTCCTATAGAGTCAACATGAGACAGATCAAGTCCAAAAGAGTCAACATGAGACAGACCAGGTCCTATAGAGCCAACATGAGACAGATGAGGTCCTATAGAGTCAACATGAGACAGAGCAGGTTCTATAGAGCAAACATGAGACAGATCAGGTCCTATAGAGTCAACATGAGACAGATCAGGTCCTATAGAGTCAACATGAGACAGATCAGGTCCTATAGAGTCAACATGAGACAGATCAGGTCCTATAGAGTCAACATGGGACAGACCAGGTCCTATAGAGTCAACATGAGACAGATCAGGTCCTATAGAGCCAACATGAGACAGACCAGGTCCTATAGAGCCAACATGAGACAGACCAGGTCCTATAGAGTCAACATGAGACAGATCAGGTCCTATAGAGTCAACATGAGACAGAACAGGTCCTATAGAGCCAACATGAGACAGACCAGGTCCTATAGAGTCAACATGAGACAGACCAGGTCCTATAGAGCCAACATGAGACAGACCAGGTCCTATAGAGTCAACATGAGACAGATCAGGTCCTATAGATTCAACATGAGACAGACCAGGTCCCATAGGATCAACATGAGACAGATCAGGTCCTATAGAGTCAACGTGAGACAGATCAGGACCTATAGAGTCAACATGAGACAGATCAGGTCCTATAGATTCAACATGAGACAGACCAGGTCCTATAGGATCAACATGAGACAGATCAGGTCCTATAGAGTCAACATGAGACAGATCAGGTCCTATAGAGTCAACATGAGACAGATCAGGTCCTATAGAGTCAACATGAGACAGACCAGGTCCAGTAGAGTCAACATGAGACAGATTAGTCCTATAGAGTCAACATGGGACAGACAAGGTCCAAAAGAGTCAACATGAGACAGATCAGGTCCTATAGAGTCAACATGAGACAGACCAGGTCCTATAGAGTCAACATGAGACAGATCAGGTCCTATAGAGCCAACATGAGACATACCAGGTCCTATAGAGCCAACATGAGACAGACCAGGTCCTATAGAGTCAACATGAGACAGATCAGGTCCTATAGAGTCAACAGGAGACAGACCAGGTCCTTTAGAGCCAACATGAGACAGACCAGGTCCTATAGAGTCAACATGAGACAGATCAGGTCCTATAGAGTCAACATGAGACAGATCAGGTCCTATAGAGTCAACATGAGACAGACCAGGTCCAGTAGAGTCAACATGAGACAGATTAGTCCTATAGAGTCTACATGAGGCAGACCAGGTCCAATAGAGTCTACATGAGACAGATCAGGTCCTATAGAGTCAACATGAGACAGACCAGGTCCTATAGAGTCAACATGAGACAGATCAGGTCCTATAGAGTCAACATGAGACAGATCAGGTCCTATAGAGTCAACATGAGACAGACCAGGTCCTATAGAGTCAACATGGGAGAGACCAGGTCCTATAGAGTCAACATGAGACCGATCAGGTCCTATAGAGTCAACATGAGACAGATCAGGTCCAAAAGAGTCAACATGAGACAGACCAGGTCCTATAGAGCCAACATGAGACAGATCAGGTCCTATAGAGTCAACATGAGACAGATCAGGTTCTATAGAGCAAACATGAGACAGATCAGGTCCTATAGAGTCAAAATGAGACAGATCAGGTCCTATAGAGTCAACATGAGACAGATCAGGTCCTATAGAGTCAACATGAGACAGACCAGGTCCTATAGAGTCAACATGGGACAGACCAGGTCCTATAGAGTCAACATGAGACAGATCAGGTCCTATAGAGCCAACATGAGACAGACCAGGTCCTATAGAGCCAACATGAGACAGACCAGGTCCTATAGAGTCAACATGAGACAGATCAGGTCCTATAGAGTCAACATGAGACAGAACAGGTCCTATAGAGCCAACATGAGACAGACCAGGTCCTATAGAGTCAACATGAGACAGACCAGGTCCTATAGAGCCAACATGAGACAGACCAGGTCCTATAGAGTCAACATGAGACAGATCAGGTCCTATAGATTCAACATGAGACAGACCAGGTCCCATAGGATCAACATGAGACAGATCAGGTCCTATAGAGTCAACATGAGACAGATCAGGACCTATAGAGTCAACATGAGACAGATCAGGTCCTATAGATTCAACATGAGACAGACCAGGTCCTATAGGATCAACATGAGACAGATCAGGTCCTATAGAGTCAACATGAGACAGATCAGGTCCTATAGAGTCAACATGAGACAGATCAGGTCCTATAGAGTCAACATGAGACAGACCAGGTCCAGTAGAGTCAACATGAGACAGATTAGTCCTATAGAGTCAACATGAGACAGACCAGGTCCAATAGAGTCAACATGAGACAGATCAGGTCCTATAGAGCCAACATGAGACAGACCAGGTCCTATGGAGCCAACATGAGACAGACCAGGTCCTATAGAGTCAACATGAGATACACCAGGTCCTATAGGGTCAACATGAGACAGATCAGGTCCTATAGAGTCAACATGATACAGATCAGGTTCTATAGAGTCAACATGAGACAGACCAGGTCCTATAGAGTCAACATGAGACAGATCAGGTCCTATAGAGTCAACATGAGACAGACCAGGTCCTATAGAGCCAGCATGAGACAGACCAGGTCCTATAGAGTCAACATGAGACAGACCAGGTCCTATAGAGCCAATATGAGACAGACCAGGTCCTATAGAGTCAACATGAGACAGATCAGGTCCTATAGAGTCAACATGAGACAGATCAGGTCCTATAGAGTCAATATGAGACAGATCAGGTCCTATAGAGTCAACATGAGACAGACCAGGTCCTATAGAGCCAACATGAGACAGACCAGGTCCTATAGAGTCAACATGAGACAGATCAGGTCCTATAGATTCAACATGAGACATACCAGGTCCCTTAGGATCAACATGAGACAGATCAGGTCCTATAGAGTCAACATGAGACAGATCAGGTCCTATAGAGTCAATATGAGACAGATCAGGTCCTATAGAGTCAACATGAGACAGACCAGGTCCTATAGAGCCAACATGAGACAGACCAGGTCCTATAGAGTCAACATGAGACAGACCAGTTCCTATAGATTCAACATGAGACATACCAGGTCCCTTAGGATCAACATGAGACAGATCAGGTCCTATAGAGCCAACATGAAACAGATCAGGTCCTATAGAGTCAACATGAGACAGATCAGGTCCTATAGACTCAACATGAGACAGATCAGGTCCTATAGAGTGAACATGAGACAGACCAGGTCCTATAGAGTCAACATGAGACAGACCAGTTCCTATAGAGTCAACATGAGACAGATCAGGTCCTATAGAAACAACATGAGACAGACCAGGTCCTATAGAGTCAACATGAGACAGATCAGGTCCTATAGAGTCAACATGAGACAGATCAGGTCCAATAGAGTCAACATGAGACAGACCAGGTCCTATAGAGCCAACATGAGACAGATCAGGTCCTATAGAGCCAACATGAGACAGATCAGGTCCTATAGAGTCAACATGAGACAGATCAGGTCCTATAGAGTCAACATGAGACAGACCAGGTCCTATAGAGTCAACATGAGACAGACCAGGTCCTATAGAGTCAACATGGGACAGACCAGGTCCTATAGAGTCAACATGAGACAGATCAGGTCCTATAGAGCCAACATGAGACAGACCAGGTCCTATAAAGCCAACATGAGACAGACCAGGTCCTATAGAGTCAACATGAGACAGATCAGGTCCTATAGAGTCAACATGAGACAGAACAGGTCCTATAGAGCCAACATGAGACAGACCAGGTCCTATAGAGTCAACATGAGACAGACCAGGTCCTATAGAGCCAACATGAGACAGACCAGGTCCTATAGAGTCAACATGAGACAGATCAGGTCCTATAGATTCAACATGAGACAGACCAGGTCCCATAGGATCAACATGAGACAGATCAGGTCCAATAGAGTCAACATGAGACAGATCAGGTCCTATATATTCAACATGAGATAGACCAGGTCCTATAGGATCAACATGAGACAGATCAGGTCATATAGAGTCAACATGAGACAGATCAGGTCCTATAGAGTCAACATGAGACAGATCAGGTCCTATAGAGTCAACATGAGACAGACCAGGTCCAGTACAGTCAACATGAGACAGATTAGTCCTATAGAGTCAACATGAGACAGACCAGTTCCTATAGAGTCAACATGAGACAGATCAGTTCCTGTAGAGTCAACATGAGACAGACCAGGTCCTATAGAGCCAACATGAGACAGACCAGGTCCTATAGAGCCAACATGAGACAGACCAGGTCCTATAGAGTCAACATGAGATACACCAGGTCCTATAGGGTCAACCTGAGACAGATCAGGTCCTATAGAGTCAACATGATACAGATCAGGTTCTATAGAGTCAACATGAGACAGACCAGGTCCTATAGAGTCAACATGAGACAGATCAGGTCCTATAGAGTCAACATGAGACAGACCAGGTCCTATAGAGCCAACATGAGACAGACCAGGTCCTATAGAGTCAACATGAGACAGATCAGGTCCTATAGATTCAACATGAGACAGACCAGGTCCCATAGGATCAACATGAGACAGATCAGGTCCTATAGAGTCAACATGAGACAGATCAGGACCTATAGAGTCAACATGAGACAGACCAGGTCCTATAGAGCCAATATGAGACAGACCAGGTCCTATAGAGCCAACATGAGACAGATCAGGTCCTATAGAGCCAACATGAGACAGATCAGGTCCTATAGAGTCAACATGGGACAGACCAGGTCCTATAGAGTCAACATGAGACAGATCAGGTCCTATAGAGTCAACATGAGACAGATCAGGTCCTATAGAGTCAACATGAGACAGACCAGGTCCTATAGAGTCAACATGGGACAGACAAGGTCCTATAGAGTCAACATGAGACAGATCAGGTCCTATAGAGTCAACATGAGACAGATCAAGTCCAAAAGAGTCAACATGAGACAGACCAGGTCCTATAGAGCCAACATGAGACAGATGAGGTCCTATAGAGTCAACATGAGACAGAGCAGGTTCTATAGAGCAAACATGAGACAGATCAGGTCCTATAGAGTCAACATGAGACAGATCAGGTCCTATAGAGTCAACATGAGACAGATCAGGTCCTATAGAGTCAACATGAGACAGATCAGGTCCTATAGAGTCAACATGGGACAGACCAGGTCCTATAGAGTCAACATGAGACAGATCAGGTCCTATAGAGCCAACATGAGACAGACCAGGTCCTATAGAGCCAACATGAGACAGACCAGGTCCTATAGAGTCAACATGAGACAGATCAGGTCCTATAGAGTCAACATGAGACAGAACAGGTCCTATAGAGCCAACATGAGACAGACCAGGTCCTATAGAGTCAACATGAGACAGACCAGGTTTTATAGAGCCAACATGAGACAGACCAGGTCCTATAGAGTCAACATGAGACAGATCAGGTCCTATAGATTCAACATGAGACAGACCAGGTCCTATAGGATCAACATGAGACAGATCAGGTCCTATAGAGTCAACATGAGACAGATCAGGTCCTATAGAGTCAACATGAGACAGATCAGGTCCTATAGAGTCAACATGAGACAGACCAGGTCCAGTAGAGTCAACATGAGACAGATTAGTCCTATAGAGTCAACATGAGACAGACAAGGTCCAAAAGAGTCAACATGAGACAGATCAGGTCCTATAGAGTCAACATGAGACAGACCAGGTCCTATAGAGTCAACATGAGACAGATCAGGTCCTATAGAGCCAACATGAGACATACCAGGTCCTATAGAGCCAACATGAGACAGACCAGGTCCTATAGAGTCAACATGAGACAGACCAGGTCCTATAGAGCCAACATGAGACAGACCAGGTCCTATAGAGTCAACATGAGACAGATCAGGTCCTATAGATTCAACATGAGACAGACCAGGTCCCATAGGATCAACATGAGACAGATCAGGTCCTATAGAGTCAACATGAGACAGATCAGGACCTATAGAGTCAACATGAGACAGATCAGGTCCTATAGATTCAACATGAGACAGACCAGGTCCTATAGGATCAACATGAGACAGATCAGGTCCTATAGAGTCAAGATGAGACAGATCAGGTCCTATAGAGTCAACATGAGACAGATCAGGTCCTATAGAGTCAACATGAGACAGACCAGGTCCAGTAGAGTCAACATGAGACAGATTAGTCCTATAGAGTCAACATGAGACAGACAAGGTCCAAAAGAGTCAACATGAGACAGATCAGGTCCTATAGAGTCAACATGAGACAGATCAGGTCCTATAGAGCCAACATGAGACATACCAGGTACTATAGAGCCAACATGAGACAGACCAGGTCCTATAGAGTCAACATGAGACAGATCAGGTCCTATAGAGTCAACAGGAGACAGACCAGGTCCTATAGAGCCAACATGAGACAGACCAGGTCCTATAGAGTCAACAAGAGACAGATCAGGTCCTATAGAGTCAACATGAGACAGATCAGGTCCTATAGAGTCAACATGAGACAGACCAGGTCCAGTAGAGTCAACATGAGACAGATTAGTCCTATAGAGTCTACATGAGACAGACCAGGTCCAATAGAGTCTACATGAGACAGATCAGGTCCTATAGAGTCAACATGAGACAGATCAGGTCCTATAGAGTCAACATGAGACAGATCAGGTCCTATAGAGTGAACATGAGACAGACCAGGTCCTATAGAGTCAACATGAGACAGACCAGTTCCTATAGAGTCAACATGAGACAGATCAGGTCCTATAGAAACAACATGAGACAGACCAGGTCCTATAGAGTCAACATGAGACAGATCAGGTCCTATAGAGTCAACATGAGACAGATCAGGTCCATTAGAGTCAACATGAGACAGACCAGGTCCTATAGAGCCAACATGAGACAGATCAGGTCCTATAGAGCCAACATGAGACAGATCAGGTCCTATAGAGTCAACATGAGACAGATCAGGTCCTATAGAGTCAACATGAGACAGACCAGGTCCTATAGAGTCAACATGAGACAGACCAGGTCCTATAGAGTCAACATGGGACAGACCAGGTCCTATAGAGTCAACATGAGACAGATCAGGTCCTATAGAGCCAACATGAGACAGACCAGGTCCTATAGAGCCAACATGAGACAGACCAGGTCCTATATAGTCAACATGAGACAGATCAGGTCCTATAGAGTCAACATGAGACAGAACAGGTCCTATAGAGCCAACATGAGACAGACCAGGTCCTATAGAGTCAACATGAGACAGACCACTGTCCTATAGAGCCAACATGAGACAGACCAGGTCCTATAGAGTCAACATGAGACAGATCAGGTCCTATAGATTCAACATGAGACAGACCAGGTCCCATAGGATCAACATGAGACAGATCAGGTCCAATAGAGTCAACATGAGACAGATCAGGTCCTATATATTCAACATGAGATAGACCAGGTCCTATAGGATCAACATGAGACAGATCAGGTCATATAGAGTCAACATGAGACAGATCAGGTCCTATAGAGTCAACATGAGACAGATCAGGTCCTATAGAGTCAACATGAGACAGACCAGGTCCAGTACAGTCAACATGAGACAGATTAGTCCTATAGAGTCAACATGAGACAGACCAGTTCCTATAGAGTCAACATGAGACAGATCAGTTCCTGTAGAGTCAACATGAGACAGACCAGGTCCTATAGAGCCAACATGAGACAGACCAGGTCCTATAGAGCCAACATGAGACAGACCAGGTCCTATAGAGTCAACATGAGATACACCAGGTCCTATAGGGTCAACCTGAGACAGATCAGGTCCTATAGAGTCAACATGATACAGATCAGGTTCTATAGAGTCAACATGAGACAGACCAGGTCCTATAGAGTCAACATGAGACAGATCAGGTCCTATAGAGTCAACATGAGACAGACCAGGTCCTATAGAGCCAACATGAGACAGACCAGGTCCTATAGAGTCAACATGAGACAGATCAGGTCCTATAGATTCAACATGAGACAGACCAGGTCCCATAGGATCAACATGAGACAGATCAGGTCCTATAGAGTCAACATGAGACAGATCAGGACCTATAGAGTCAACATGAGACAGACCAGGTCCTATAGAGCCAATATGAGACAGACCAGGTCCTATAGAGCCAACATGAGACAGATCAGGTCCTATAGAGCCAACATGAGACAGATCAGGTCCTATAGAGTCAACATGGGACAGACCAGGTCCTATAGAGTCAACATGAGACAGATCAGGTCCTATAGAGTCAACATGAGACAGATCAGGTCCTATAGAGTCAACATGAGACAGACCAGGTCCTATAGAGTCAACATGGGACAGACCAGGTCCTATAGAGTCAACATGAGACAGATCAGGTCCTATAGAGTCAACATGAGACAGATCAAGTCCAAAAGAGTCAACATGAGACAGACCAGGTCCTATAGAGCCAACATGAGACAGATGAGGTCCTATAGAGTCAACATGAGACAGAGCAGGTTCTATAGAGCAAACATGAGACAGATCAGGTCCTATAGAGTCAACATGAGACAGATCAGGTCCTATAGAGTCAACATGAGACAGATCAGGTCCTATAGAGTCAACATGAGACAGATCAGGTCCTATAGAGTCAACATGGGACAGACCAGGTCCTATAGAGCCAACATGAGACAGACCAGGTCCTATAGAGCCAACATGAGACAGACCAGGTCCTATAGAGTCAACATGAGACAGATCAGGTCCTATAGAGTCAACATGAGACAGAACAGGTCCTATAGAGCCAACATGAGACAGACCAGGTCCTATAGAGTCAACATGAGACAGACCAGGTCCTATAGAGCCAACATGAGACAGACCAGGTCCTATAGAGTCAACATGAGACAGATCAGGTCCTATAGATTCAACATGAGACAGACCAGGTCCTATAGGATCAACATGAGACAGATCAGGTCCTATAGAGTCAACATGAGACAGATCAGGTCCTATAGAGTCAACATGAGACAGATCAGGTCCTATAGAGTCAACATGAGACAGACCAGGTCCAGTAGAGTCAACATGAGACAGATTAGTCCTATAGAGTCAACATGAGACAGACAAGGTCCAAAAGAGTCAACATGAGACAGATCAGGTCCTATAGAGTCAACATGAGACAGACCAGGTCCTATAGAGTCAACATGAGACAGATCAGGTCCTATAGAGCCAACATGAGACATACCAGGTCCTATAGAGCCAACATGAGACAGACCAGGTCCTATAGAGTCAACATGAGACAGACCAGGTCCTATAGAGCCAACATGAGACAGACCAGGTCCTATAGAGTCAACATGAGACAGATCAGGTCCTATAGATTCAACATGAGACAGACCAGGTCCCATAGGATCAACATGAGACAGATCAGGTCCTATAGAGTCAACATGAGACAGATCAGGACCTATAGAGTCAACATGAGACAGATCAGGTCCTATAGATTCAACATGAGACAGACCAGGTCCTATAGGATCAACATGAGACAGATCAGGTCCTATAGAGTCAAGATGAGACAGATCAGGTCCTATAGAGTCAACATGAGACAGATCAGGTCCTATAGAGTCAACATGAGACAGACCAGGTCCAGTAGAGTCAACATGAGACAGATTAGTCCTATAGAGTCAACATGAGACAGACAAGGTCCAAAAGAGTCAACATGAGACAGATCAGGTCCTATAGAGTCAACATGAGACAGATCAGGTCCTATAGAGCCAACATGAGACATACCAGGTACTATAGAGCCAACATGAGACAGACCAGGTCCTATAGAGTCAACATGAGACAGATCAGGTCCTATAGAGTCAACAGGAGACAGACCAGGTCCTATAGAGCCAACATGAGACAGACCAGGTCCTATAGAGTCAACATGAGACAGATCAGGTCCTATAGAGTCAACATGAGACAGATCAGGTCCTATAGAGTCAACATGAGACAGACCAGGTCCAGTAGAGTCAACATGAGACAGATTAGTCCTATAGAGTCTACATGAGACAGACCAGGTCCAATAGAGTCTACATGAGACAGATCAGGTCCTATAGAGTCAACATGAGACAGACCAGGTCCTATAGAGTCAACATGAGACAGATCAGGTCCTATAGAGTCAACATGAGACAGATCAGGTCCTATAGAGTCAACATGAGACAGACCAGGTCCTATAGAGTCAACATGGGAGAGACCAGGTCCTATAGAGTCAACATGAGACCGATCAGGTCCTATAGAGTCAACATGAGACAGATCAGGTCCAAAAGAGTCAACATGAGACAGATCAGGTTCTATAGAGCAAACATGAGACAGATCAGGTCCTATAGAGTCAACATGAGACAGATCAGGTCCTATAGAGTCAACATGAGACAGATCAGGTCCTATAGAGTCAACATGAGACAGACCAGGTCCTATAGAGTCAACATGGGACAGACCAGGTCCTATAGAGTCAACATGAGACAGATCAGGTCCTATAGAGCCAACATGAGACAGACCAGGTCCTATAGAGCCAACATGAGACAGACCAGGTCCTATAGAGTCAACATGAGACAGATCAGGTCCTATAGAGTCAACATGAGACAGAACAGGTCCTATAGAGCCAACATGAGACAGACCAGGTCCTATAGAGTCAACATGAGACAGACCAGGTCCTATAGAGCCAACATGAGACAGACCAGGTCCTATAGAGTCAACATGAGACAGATCAGGTCCTATAGATTCAACATGAGACAGACCAGGTCCCATAGGATCAACATGAGACAGATCAGGTCCTATAGAGTCAACATGAGACAGATCAGGACCTATAGAGTCAACATGAGACAGATCAGGTCCTATAGATTCAACATGAGACAGACCAGGTCCTATAGGATCAACATGAGACAGATCAGGTCCTATAGAGTCAACATGAGACAGATCAGGTCCTATAGAGTCAACATGAGACAGATCAGGTCCTATAGAGTCAACATGAGACAGACCAGGTCCAGTAGAGTCAACATGAGACAGATTAGTCCTATAGAGTCAACATGAGACAGACCAGGTCCAATAGAGTCAACATGAGACAGATCAGGTCCTATAGAGTCAACATGAGACAGACCAGGTCCTATAGAGTCAACATGAGACAGATCAGGTCCTATAGAGCCAACATGAGACATACCAGGTCCTATAGAGCCAACATTAGACAGACCAGGTCCTATAGAGTCAACATGAGACAGATCAGGTCCTATAGAGTCAACAGGAGACAGACCAGGTCATATAGAGCCAACATGAGACAGACCAGGTCCTATAGAGTCAACATGAGACAGATCAGTTCCTGTAGAGTCAACATGAGACAGACCAGGTCCTATAGAGCCAACATGAGACAGACCAGGTCCTATAGAGCCAACATGAGACAGACCAGGTCCTATAGAGTCAACATGAGATACACCAGGTCCTATAGGGTCAACATGAGACAGATCAGGTCCTATAGAGTCAACATGATACAGATCAGGTTCTATAGAGTCAACATGAGACAGACCAGGTCCTATAGAGTCAACATGAGACAGATCAGGTCCTATAGAGTCAACATGAGACAGACCAGGTCCTATAGAGCCAACATGAGACAGACCAGGTCCTATAGAGTCAACATGAGACAGACCAGGTCCTATAGAGCCAATATGAGACAGACCAGGTCCTATAGAGCCAACATGCGACAGATCAGGTCCTATAGAGCCAACATGAGACAGATCAGGTCCTATAGAGTCAACATGAGACAGACCAGGTCCTATAGAGTCAACATGGGACAGACCAGGTCCTATAGAGTCAACATGAGACAGATCAGGTCCTATAGAGTCAACATGAGACAGACCGGGTCCTATAGAGCCAACATGAGACAGATCAGGTCCTATCGAGTCAACATGAGACAGACCAGGTCCAGTAGAGTCAACATGAGACAGATTAGTCCTATAGAGTCAACATGAGACAGACCAGGTCCAATAGAGTCAATATGAGACAGATCAGGTCCTATAGAGTCAACATGAGACAGACCAGGTCCTATAGAGTCAACATGAGACAGATCAGGTCCTATAGAGCCAACATGAGACATACCAGGTCCTATAGAGCCAACATGAGACAGACCAGGTCCTATAGAGTCAACATGAGACAGATCAGGTCCTATAGAGTCAACAGGAGACAGACCAGGTCATATAGAGCCAACATGAGACAGACCAGGTCCTATAGAGTCAACATGAGACAGATCAGTTCCTGTAGAGTCAACATGAGACAGACCAGGTCCTATAGAGCCAACATGAGACAGACCAGGTCCTATAGAGCCAACATGAGACAGACCAGGTCCTATAGAGTCAACATGAGACAGACCACGTCATATAGAGCCAACATGAGACAGACCAGGTCCTATAGAGTCAACATGAGACAGATCAGTTCCTGTAGAGTCAACATGAGATACACCAGGTCCTATAGGGTCAACATGAGACAGATCAGGTCCTATAGAGTCAACATGATACAGATCAGGTTCTATAGAGTCAACATGAGACAGACCAGGTCCTATAGAGTCAACATGAGACAGATCAGGTCCTATAGAGTCAACATGAGACAGACCAGGTCCTATAGAGCCAACATGAGACAGACCAGGTCCTATAGAGTCAACATGAGACAGATCAGGTCCTATAGATTCAACATGAGACAGACCAGGTCCCATAGGATCAACATGAGACAGATCAGGTCCTATAGAGTCAACATGAGACAGATCAGGACCTATAGAGTCAACATGAGACAGATCAGGACCTATAGAGTCAACATGAGACAGACCAGGTCCTATAGAGCCAATATGAGACAGACCAGGTCCTATAGAGCCAACATGAGACAGATCAGGTCCTATAGAGCCAACATGAGACAGATCAGGTCCTATAGAGTCAACATGAGACAGATCAGGTCCTATAGAGTCAACATGAGACACACCAGGTCCTATAGAGTCAACATGAGACAGACCAGGTCCTATAGAGTCAACATGGGACTGACCGGGTCCTATAGAGTCAACATGAGACTGATCAGGTCCTTTAGAGTCAACATGAGACAGATCAGGTCCAAAAGAGTCAACATGAGACAGACCAGGTCCTATAGAGCCAACATGAGACAGATGAGGTCCTATAGAGTCAACATGAGACAGATCAGGTTCTATAGAGCAAACATGAGACAGATCAGGTCCTATAGAGTCAACATGAGACAGATCAGGTCCTATAGAGTCAACATGAGACAGATCAGGTCCTATAGAGTCAACATGAGACAGATCAGGTCCTATAGAGTCAACATGGGACAGACCAGGTCCTATAGAGTCAACATGAGACAGATCAGGTCCTATAGAGCCAACATGAGACAGATCAGGTCCTATAGAGTCAACATGAGACAGATCAGGTCCTATAGAGTCAACATGAGACAGACCAGGTCCTATAGAGTCAACATGGGACAGACCAGGTCCTATAGAGTCAACATGAGACAGATCAGGTCCTATAGAGCCAACATGAGACAGACCAGGTCCTATAGAGCCAACATGAGACAGACCAGGTCCTATAGAGTCAACATGAGACAGATCAGGTCCTATAGAGTCAACATGAGACAGAACAGGTCCTATAGAGCCAACATGAGACAGACCAGGTCCTATAGAGTCAACATGAGACAGACCAGGTCCTATAGAGCCAACATGAGACAGACCAGGTCCTATAGAGTCAACATGAGACAGATCAGGTCCTATAGATTCAACATGAGACAGACCAGGTCCCATAGGATCAACATGAGACAGATCAGGTCCTATAGAGTCAACATGAGACAGATCAGGACCTATAGAGTCAACATGAGACAGATCAGGTCCTATAGATTCAACATGAGACAGACCAGGTCCTATAGGATCAACATGAGACAGATCAGGCCCTATAGAGTCAACATGAGACAGATCAGGTCCTATAGAGTCAACATGAGACAGATCAGGTCCTATAGAGTCAACATGAGACAGACCAGGTCCAGTAGAGTCAACATGAGACAGATTAGTCCTATAGAGTCAACATGAGACAGACCAGGTCCAATAGAGTCAACATGAGACAGATCAGGTCCTATAGAGTCAACATGAGACAGACCAGGTCCTATAGAGTCAACATGAGACAGATCAGGTCCTATAGAGCCAACATGAGACATGCCAGGTCCTATAGAGCCAACATGAGACAGACCAGGTCCTATAGAGTCAACATGAGACAGATCAGGTCCTATAGAGTCAACAGGAGACAGACCAGGTCATATAGAGCCAACATGAGACAGACCAGGTCCTATAGAGTCAACATGAGACAGATCAGTTCCTGTAGAATCAACATGAGACAGACCAGGTCCTATAGAGCCAACATGAGACAGACCAGGTCCTATAGAGCCAACATGAGACAGACCAGGTCCTATAGAGTCAACATGAGATACACCAGGTCCTATAGGGTCAACATGAGACAGATCAGGTCCTATAGAGTCAACATGATACAGATCAGGTTCTATAGAGTCAACATGAGACAGACCAGGTCCTATAGAGTCAACATGAGACAGATCAGGTCCTATAGAGTCAACATGAGACAGACCAGGTCCTATAGAGCCAACATGAGACAGACCAGGTCCTATAGAGTCAACATGAGACAGACCAGGTCCTATAGAGCCAATATGAGACAGACCAGGTCCTATAGAGTCAACATGAGACAGATCAGGTCCTATAGAGCCAACATGAGACAGATCAGGTCCTATAGAGTCAACATGAGACAGACCAGGTCCTATAGAGTCAACATGGGACAGACCAGGTCCTATAGAGTCAACATGAGACAGATCAGGTCCTATAGAGTCAACATGAGACAGACCAGGTCCTATAGAGCCAACATGAGACAGATCAGGTCCTATCGAGTCAACATGAGACAGACCAGGTCCAGTAGAGTCAACACGAGACAGATTAGTCCTATAGAGTCAACATGAGACAGACCAGGTCCAATAGAGTCAATATGAGACAGATCAGGTCCTATAGAGCCAACATGAGACAGACCAGGTCCTATAGAGTCAACATGAGACAGATCAGTTCCTGTAGAGTCAACATGAGATACACCAGGTCCTATAGGGTCAACATGAGACAGATCAGGTCCTATAGAGTCAACATGATACAGATCAGGTTCTATAGAGTCAACATGAGACAGACCAGGTCCTATAGAGTCAACATGAGACAGATCAGGTCCTATAGAGTCAACATGAGACAGACCAGGTCCTATAGAGCCAACATGAGACAGACCAGGTCCTATAGAGTCAACATGAGACAGATCAGGTCCTATAGATTCAACATGAGACAGACCAGGTCCCATAGGATCAACATGAGACAGATCAGGTCCTATAGAGTCAACATGAGACAGATCAGGACCTATAGAGTCAACATGAGACAGACCAGGTCCTATAGAGCCAATATGAGACAGATCAGGTCCTATAGAGTCAACATGAGACAGACCAGGTCCTATAGAGTCAACATGAGACAGATCAGGTCCTATAGAGCCAACATGAGACATACCAGGTCCTATAGAGCCAACATGAGACAGACCAGGTCCTATAGAGTCAACATGAGACAGATCAGGTCCTATAGAGTCAACAGGAGACAGACCAGGTCATATAGAGCCAACATGAGACAGACCAGGTCCTATAGAGTCAACATGAGACAGATCAGTTCCTGTAGAGTCAACATGAGACAGACCAGGTCCTATAGAGCCAACATGAGACAGACCAGGTCCTATAGAGCCAACATGAGACAGACCAGGTCCTATAGAGTCAACATGAGACAGACCAGGTCATATAGAGCCAACATGAGACAGACCAGGTCCTATAGAGTCAACATGAGACAGATCAGTTCCTGTAGAGTCAACATGAGATACACCAGGTCCTATAGGGTCAACATGAGACAGATCAGGTCCTATAGAGTCAACATGATACAGATCAGGTTCTATAGAGTCAACATGAGACAGACCAGGTCCTATAGAGTCAACATGAGACAGATCAGGTCCTATAGAGTCAACATGAGACAGACCAGGTCCTATAGAGCCAACATGAGACAGACCAGGTCCTATAGAGTCAACATGAGACAGATCAGGTCCTATAGATTCAACATGAGACAGACCAGGTCCCATAGGATCAACATGAGACAGATCAGGTCCTATAGAGTCAACATGAGACAGATCAGGACCTATAGAGTCAACATGAGACAGACCAGGTCCTATAGAGCCAATATGAGACAGACCAGGTCCTATAGAGCCAACATGAGACAGATCAGGTCCTATTAAGCCAACATGAGACAGATCAGGTCCTATAGAGTCAACATGAGACAGATCAGGTCCTATAGAGTCAACATGAGACAGATCAGGTCCTATAGAGTCAACATGAGACAGACCAGGTCCTATAGAGTCAACATGGGACAGACCGGGTCCTATAGAGTCAACATGAGACAGATCAGGTCCTATAGAGTCAACATGAGACAGATCAGGTCCAAAAGAGTCAACATGAGACAGACCAGGTCCTATAGAGCCAACATGAGACAGATCAGGTCCTATAGAGTCAACATGAGACAGATCAGGTCCTATAGAGTCAACATGAGACAGATCAGGTCCTATAGAGTCAACATGAGACAGATCAGGTCCTATAGAGTCAACATGGGACAGACCAGGTCCTATAGAGTCAACATGAGACAGATCAGGTCCTATAGAGCCAACATGAGACAGACCAGGTCCTATAGAGCCAACATGAGACAGACCAGGTCCTATAGAGTCAACATGAGACAGATCAGGTCCTATAGAGTCAACATGAGACAGAACAGGTCCTATAGAGCCAACATGAGACAGATCAGGTCCTATAGAGTCAACATGAGACAGACCAGGTCCTATAGAGCCAACATGAGACAGACCAGGTCCTATAGAGTCAACATGAGACAGATCAGGTCCTATAGATTCAACATGAGACAGACCAGGTCCCATAGGATCAACATGAGACAGATCAGGTCCTATAGAGTCAACATGAGACAGATCAGGACCTATAGAGTCAACATGAGACAGATCAGGTCCTATAGATTCAACATGAGACAGACCAGGTCCTATAGGATCAACATGAGACAGATCAGGTCCTGTAGAGTCAACATGAGACAGATCAGGTCCTATAGAGTCAACATGAGACAGATCAGGTCCTATAGAGTCAACATGAGACAGACCAGGTCCAGTAGAGTCAACATGAGACAGATTAGTCCTATAGAGTCAACATGAGACAGACCAGGTCCAATAGAGTCAACATGAGACAGATCAGGTCCTATAGAGTCAACATGAGACAGACCAGGTCCTATAGAGTCAACATGAGACAGATCAGGTCCTATAGAGCCAACATGAGACATACCAGGTCCTATAGAGCCAACATGAGACAGACCAGGTCCTATAGAGTCAACATGAGACAGATCAGGTCCTATAGAGTCAACAGGAGACAGACCAGGTCCTATAGAGCCAACATGAGACAGACCAGGTCCTATAGAGTCAACATGAGACAGATCAGGTCCTATAGAGTCAACATGAGACAGATCAGGTCCTATAGAGTCAACATGAGACAGATCAGGTCCTATAGAGTCAACATGAGACAGACCAGGTCCAGTAGAGTCAACATGAGACAGATTAGTCCTATAGAGTCTACATGAGACAGACCAGGTCCAATAGAGTCAACATGAGACAGATCAGGTCCTATAGAGTCAACATGAGACAGACCAGGTCCTATAGAGTCAACATGAGACAGACCAGGTCCTATAGAGCCAACATGAGACAGATCAGGTCCTATAGAGTCAACATGAGACAGATCAGGACCTATAGAGTCAACATGAGACAGACCAGGTCCTATAGAGTCAACATGAGACAGATCAGGTCCTATAGAGTCAACATGAGACAGATCAGGTCCTACAGAGTCAACATGAGACAGATCAGGTCCTATAGAGTCGACATGAGACATATCAGGTCCTTTAGAGTCAACATGAGACATATCAGGTCCTTTATAGTCAACATGAGACAGATCAGGTCCTATAGAGTCAACATGAGACAGACTTGGTCCTATAGAGTCAACATGAGACAGATCAGGTCCTATAGAGTCAACATGAGACAGATCAGGTCCTATAGAGTCAACATGAGACAGACCAGGTCCAGTAGAGTCAACATGAGACAGATTAGTCCTATAGAGTCAACATGAGACAGACCAGGTCCTATAGAGTCAACATGAGACAGATCAGGTCCTATAGAGTCAACATGAGACAGACCAGGTCCTATAGAGTCAACATGAGACAGATCAGGTCCTATAGAGTCAACATGAGACAGATCAGGTCCTATAGAGTCAACATGAGACAGACCAGGTCCAGTAGAGTCAACATGAGACATATCAGGTCCTTTATAGTCAACATGAGACAGATCAGGTCCTATAGAGTCAACGTGAGACAGACTTGGTCCTATAGAGTCAACATGAGACAGATCAGGTCCTATAGAGTCAACATGAGACAGATCAGGTCCTATAGAGTCAACATGAGACAGACCAGGTCCAGTAGAGTCAACATGAGACAGATTAGTCCTATAGAGTCAACATGAGACAGACCAGGTCCTATAGAGTCAACATGAGACAGATCAGGTCCTATAGAGTCAACATGAGACAGACCAGGTCCTATAGAGTCAACATGAGACAGATCAGGTCCTATAGAGTCAACATGAGACAGATCAGGTCCTATAGAGTCAACATGAGACATTTCAGGTCCTATAGAGTCAACATGAGACATTTCAGGTCCTATAGAGTCAACATGAGACAGATCAGGTCCTATAGAGTCAACATGAGACAGATCAGGTCCCATAGAGTCAACATGAGACAGACCAGGTCCTATAGAGTCAACATGGGACAGACCAGGTCCTATAGAGCCAACATGAGACAGACCAGGTCCTATAGAGTCAACATGAGACAGATCAGGTCCTATAGAGTCAACATGAGACAGATCAGGTCCTATAGAGTCATCATGTCTCTGAGACAGATCGGGTCCTATAGATTCAACATGAGACAGACCAGGTCCTATAGAGTCAACATGAGACAGATCAGGTCCTATAGAGTCAACACGAGACAGATTAGGTCCTATAGAGTCGACATGAGACATATCAGGTCCTTTAGATTCAACATGAGACATATCAGGTCCTATAGAGTCAACATGAGACAGATCAGGTCCTATAGAGTCAACATGAGACAGACCAGGTCCTATAGAGTCAACATGAGACAGATCAGGTCCTATAGAGTCAACATGAGACAGATCAGGTCCTATAGAGTCAACATGAGACAGACCAGGTCCAGTAGAGTCAACATGAGACAGACCAGGTCCAGTAGAGTCAACATGAGACAGACCAGGTCTTATAGAGTCAACATGAGACAGATCAGGTCCTATAGAGTCAACATGAGACAGACCATGTCCTATAGAGCCAACATGAGACAGACCAGGTCCTATAGAGCCAACATGAGACAGACCAGGTCCTATAGAGTCAACATGAGACACACCAGGTCCTATAGGGTCAACATGAGACAGATCAGGTCCTATAGATTCAACATGAGACAGATCAAGTCCTATAGAGTCAACATGATACAGATCAGGTCCTATAGAGTCAACATGAGACAGACCAGGTCCTATAGAGTCAACATGAGACAGATCAGATCCTATAGAGTCAACATGAGACAGACCAGGTCATATAGAGCCAACATGAGACAGATCAGGTCCTATAGAGTCAACATGAGACAGATCAGGACCTATAGAGTCAACATGTGACAGACCAGGTCCTATAGAGTCAACATGAGACAGATCAGGTCCTATAGAGTCAACATGAGACAGATCAGGTCCTATAGAGTCAACATGAGACAGATCAGGTCCTATAGAGTCGACATGAGACATATCAGGTCCTTTAGAGTCAACATGAGACATATCAGGTCCTTTATAGTCAACATGAGACAGATCAGGTCCTATAGAGTCAACATGAGACAGACTTGGTCCTATAGAGTCAACATGAGACAGATCAGGTCCTATAGAGTCAACATGAGACAGATCAGGTCCTATAGAGTCAACATGAGAAAGACCAGGTCCAGTAGAGTCAACATGAGACAGATTAGTCCTATAGAGTCAACATGAGACAGACCAGGTCCTATAGAGTCAACATGAGACAGATCAGGTCCTATAGAGTCAACATGAGACAGACCAGGTCCTATAGAGTCAACATGAGACAGACCAGGTCCAGTAGAGTCAACATGAGACAGATTAGTCCTATAGAGTCAACATGAGACAGACCAGGTCCTATAGAGTCAACATGAGACAGATCAGGTCCTATAGAGTCAACATGAGACAGACCAGGTCCTTTAGAGCCAACATGAGACAGACCAGGTCCTATAGAGCCAACATGAGACAGACCAGGTCCTATAGAGTCAACATGAGACAGACCAGGTCCTATAGAGTCAACATGAGACAGATCAGGTGCTATAGAGTCAACATGAGACAGACCAGGTCCTATAGAGCCAACATGAGACAGATCAGGTCCTATAGAGTCAACATGAGACAGATCAGGTCCTATAGAGTCAACATGAGACATTTCAGGTCCTATAGAGTCAACATGAGACAGATCAGGTCCTATAGAGTCAACATGAGACAGATCAGGTCCCATAGAGTCAACATGAGACAGACCAGGTCCTATAGAGTCAACATGGGACAGACCAGGTCCTATAGAGCCAACATGAGACAGACCAGGTCCTATAGAGTCAACATGAGACAGATCAGGTCCTATAGAGTCAACATGAGACAGATCAGGTCCTATAGAGTCATCATGTCTCTGAGACAGATCAGGTCCTATAGAGTCATCATGTCTCTGAGACAGATCGGGTCCTATAGATTCAACATGAGACAGACCAGGTCCTATAGAGTCAACATGAGACAGATCAGGTCCTATAGAGTCAACATGAGACAGATCAGGTCCTATAGAGTCAACACGAGACAGATTAGGTCCTATAGAGTCGACATGAGACATATCAGGTCCTTTAGATTCAACATGAGACATATCAGGTCATTTAGAGTCAACATGAGACAGATCAGGTCCTATAGAGTCAACATGAGACAGACCAGGTCCTATAGAGTCAACATGAGACAGATCAGGTCCTATAGAGTCAACATGAGACAGACCAGGTCCAGTAGAGTCAACATGAGACAGATTAGTCCTATAGAGTCAACATGAGACAGACCAGGTCCTATAGAGTCAACATGAGACAGATCAGGTCCTATAGAGTCAACATGAGACAGACCAGGTCCTATAGAGTCAACATGAGACAGATCAGGTCCTATAGAGTCAACATGAGACAGACCAGGTCCTATAGAGTCAACATGAGACAGATCAGGTCCTATAGAGTCAACATGAGACAGATCAGGTCCTATAGAGTCAACATGAGACAGATCAGGTCCTCTAGAGTCGACATGAGACATATCAGGTCCTTTAGAGTCAACATGAGACATATCAGGTCCTTTATAGTCAACATGAGACAGATCAGGTCCTATAGAGTCAACATGAGACAGACTTGGTCCTATAGAGTCAACATGAGACAGATCAGGTCCTATAGAGTCAACATGAGACAGATCAGGTCCTATAGAGTCAACATGAGACAGACCAGGTCCAGTAGAGTCAACATGAGACAGATTAGTCCTATAGAGTCAACATGAGACAGACCAGGTCCTATAGAGTCAACATGAGACAGATCAGGTCCTATAGAGTCAACATGAGACAGACCAGGTCCTATAGAGTCAACATGAGACAGATCAGGTCCTATAGAGTCAACATGAGACAGATCAGGTCCTATAGAGTCAACATGAGACAGACCAGGTCCAGTAGAGTCAACATGAGACAGATTAGTCCTATAGAGTCAACATGAGACAGACCAGGTCCTATAGAGTCAACATGAGACAGATCAGGTCCTATAGAGTCAACATGAGACAGACCATGTCCTACAGAGCCAACATGAGACAGACCAGGTCCTATAGAGCCAACATGAGACAGACCAGGTCCTATAGAGTCAACATGAGACAGACCAGGTCCTATAGAGTCAACATGAGACAGATCAGGTGCTATAGAGTCAACATGAGACAGACCAGGTCCTATAGAGCCAACATGAGACAGATCAGGTCCTATAGAGTCAACATGAGACAGATCAGGTCCTATAGAGTCAACATGAGACATTTCAGGTCCTATAGAGTCAACATGAGACAGATCAGGTCCTATAGAGTCAACATGAGACAGATCAGGTCCCATAGAGTCAACATGAGACAGACCAGGTCCTATAGAGTGAACATGGGACAGACCAGGTCCTATAGAGCCAACATGAGACAGACCAGATCCTATAGAGTCAACATGAGACAGATCAGGTCCTATAGAGTCAACATGAGACAGATCAGGTCCTATAGAGTCATCATGTCTCTGAGACAGATCAGGTCCTATAGAGTCATCATGTCTCTGAGACAGATCGGGTCCTATAGATTCAACATGAGACAGACCAGGTCCTATAGAGTCAACATGAGACAGATCAGGTCCTATAGAGTCAACATGAGACAGATCAGGTCCTATAGAGTCAACACGAGACAGATTAGGTCCTATAGAGTCGACATGAGACATATCAGGTCCTTTAGATTCAACATGAGACATATCAGGTCATTTAGAGTCAACATGAGACAGATCAGGTCCTATAGAGTCAACATGAGACAGACCAGGTCCTATAGAGTCAACATGAGACAGATCAGGTCCTATAGAGTCAACATGAGACAGACCAGGTCCAGTAGAGTCAACATGAGACAGATTAGTCCTATAGAGTCAACATGAGACAGACCAGGTCCTATAGAGTCAACATGAGACAGATCAGGTCCTATAGAGTCAACATGAGACAGACCAGGTCCTATAGAGTCAACATGAGACAGATCAGGTCCTATAGAGTCAACATGAGACAGATCAGGTCCTATAGAGTCAACATGAGACAGACCAGGTCCAGTAGAGTCAACATGAGACAGATTAGTCCTATAGAGTCAACATGAGACAGACCAGGTCCTATAGAGTCAACATGAGACAGATCAGGTCCTATAGAGTCAACATGAGACAGATCAGGTCCTATAGAGTCAACATGAGACAGACCATGTCCTATAGAGCCAACATGAGACAGACCAGGTCCTATAGAGCCAACATGAGACAGACCAGGTCCTATAGAGTCAACATGAGACAGACCAGGTCCTATAGAGTCAACATGAGACAGATCAGGTGCTATAGAGTCAACATGAGACAGACCAGGTCCTATAGAGCCAACATGAGACAGATCAGGTCCTATAGAGTCAACATGAGACAGATCAGGTCCTATAGAGTCAACATGAGACATTTCAGGTCCTATAGAGTCAACATGAGACAGATCAGGTCCTATAGAGTCAACATGAGACAGATCAGGTCCCATAGAGTCAACATGAGACAGACCAGGTCCTATAGAGTCAACATGGGACAGACCAGGTCCTATAGAGCCAACATGAGACAGACCAGGTCCTATAGAGTCAACATGAGACAGATCAGGTCCTATAGAGTCATCATGTCTCTGAGACAGATCAGGTCCTATAGAGTCATCATGTCTCTGAGACAGATCGGGTCCTATAGATTCAACATGAGACAGACAAGGTCCTATAGAGTCAACATGAGACAGATCAGGTCCTATAGAGTCAACATGAGACAGATCAGGTCCTATAGAGTCAACACGAGACAGATTAGGTCCTATAGAGTCGACATGAGACATATCAGGTCCTTTAGATTCAACATGAGACATATCAGGTCATTTAGAGTCAACATGAGACATATCAGGTCATTTAGAGTCAACATGAGACAGATCAGGTCCTATAGAGTCAACATGAGACAGACCAGGTCCTATAGAGTCAACATGAGACAGATCAGGTCCTATAGAGTCAACATGAGACAGATTAGTCCTATAGAGTCAACATGAGACAGACCAGGTCTTATAGAGTCAACATGAGACAGATCAGGTCCTATAGAGTCAACATGAGACAGACCATGTCCTATAGAGCCAACATGAGACAGACCAGGTCCTATAGAGCCAACATGAGACAGACCAGGTCCTATAGAGTCAACATGAGACACACCAGGTCCTATAGGGTCAACATGAGACAGATCAGGTCCTATAGATTCAACATGAGACAGATCAAGTCCTATAGAGTCAACATGATACAGATCAGGTCCTATAGAGTCAACATGAGACAGACCAGGTCCTGTAGAGTCAACATGAGACAGATCAGATCCTATAGAGTCAACATGAGACAGACCAGGTCCTATAGAGCCAACATGAGACAGATCAAGTCCTATAGAGTCAACATGAGACAGATCAGGACCTATAGAGTCAACATTAGACAGACCAGGTCCTATAGAGTCAACATGAGACAGATCAGGTCCTATAGAGTCAACATGAGACAGATCAGGTCCTATAGAGTCAACATGAGACAGATCAGGTCCTATAGAGTCGACATGAGACATATCAGGTCCTTTAGAGTCAACATGAGACATATCAGGTCCTTTAGAGTCAACATGAGACAGATCAGGTCCTATAGAGTCAACATGAGACAGACTTGGTCCTATAGAGTCAACATGAGACAGATCAGGTCCTATAGAGTCAACATGAGACAGATCAGGTCCTATAGAGTCAACATGAGACAGACCAGGTCCAGTAGAGTCAACATGAGACAGATTAGTCCTATAGAGTCAACATGAGACAGACCAGGTCCTATAGAGACAAAATGAGACAGATCAGGTCCTATAGAGTCAACATGAGACAGACCATGTCCTATACAGCCAACATGAGACAGACCAGGTCCTATAGAGCCAACATGAGACAGACCAGGTCCTATAAAGTCAACATGAGACACACCAGGTCCTATAGGGTCAACATGAGACAGATCAGGTCCTATAGATTTAACATGAGACAGATCAGGTCCTATAGAGTCAACATGAGACAGATCAGGTCCTATAGAGTCAACATGAGACAGACCAGGTCCTATAGAGTCAACATGAGACAGATCAGGTCCTATAGAGTCAACATGAGACAGATCAGGTCCTATAGAGTCAACATGAGACAGACCATGTCCTATAGAGCCAACATGAGACAGACCAGGTCCTATAGAGCCAACATGAGACAGACCAGGTCCTATAGAGTCAACATGAGACAGACCAGGTCCTATAGAGTCAACATGAGACAGATCAGGTGCTATAGAGTCAACATGAGACAGACCAGGTCCTATAGAGCCAACATGAGACAGATCAGGTCCTATAGAGTCAACATGAGACAGATCAGGTCCTATAGAGTCAACATGAGACATTTCAGGTCCTATAGAGTCAACATGAGACAGATCAGGTCCTATAGAGTCAACATGAGACAGATCAGGTCCCATAGAGTCAACATGAGACAGACCAGGTCCTATAGAGTCAACATGGGACAGACCAGGTCCTATAGAGCCAACATGAGACAGACCAGGTCCTATAGAGTCAACATGAGACAGATCAGGTCCTATAGAGTCATCATGTCTCTGAGACAGATCAGGTCGTATAGAGTCATCATGTCTCTGAGACAGATCGGGTCCTATAGATTCAACATGAGACAGACAAGGTCCTATAGAGTCAACATGAGACAGATCAGGTCCTATAGAGTCAACATGAGACAGATCAGGTCCTATAGAGTCAACACGAGACAGATTAGGTCCTATAGAGTCGACATGAGACATATCAGGTCCTTTAGATTCAACATGATACAGACCAGGTCTTATAGAGTCAACATGAGACAGATCAGGTCCTATAGAGCCAACATGAGACAGACCATGTCCTATAGAGCCAACATGAGACAGACCAGGTCCTATAGAGCCAACATGAGACAGACCAGGTCCTATAGAGTCAACATGAGACACACCAGGTCCTATAGGGTCAACATGAGACAGATCAGGTCCTATAGATTCAACATGAGACAGATCAAGTCCTATAGAGCCAACATGAGACAGACCAGGTCCTATAGAGTCAACATGAGACACACCAGGTCCTATAGGGTCAACATGAGACAGATCAGGTCCTATAGATTCAACATGAGACAGATCAAGTCCTATAGAGCCAACATGAGACAGACCATGTCCTATAGAGCCAACATGAGACAGACCAGGTCCTATAGAGCCAACATGAGACAGACCAGGTCCTATAGAGTCAACATGAGACAGACCAGGTCCTGTAGAGTCAACATGAGACAGATCAGATCCTATAGAGTCAACATGAGACAGACCAGGTCCTATAGAGCCAACATGAGACAGATCAAGTCCTATAGAGTCAACATGAGACAGATCAGGACCTATAGAGTCAACATTAGACAGACCAGGTCCTATAGAGTCAACATGAGACAGATCAGGTCCTATAGAGTCAACATGAGACAGATCAGGTCCTATAGAGTCAACATGAGACAGATCAGGTCCTATAGAGTCGACATGAGACATATCAGGTCCTTTAGAGTCAACATGAGACATATCAGGTCCTTTAGAGTCAACATGAGACAGATCAGGTCCTATAGAGTCAACATGAGACAGACTTGGTCCTATAGAGTCAACATGAGACAGATCAGGTCCTATAGAGTCAACATGAGACAGATCAGGTCCTATAGAGTCAACATGAGACAGACCAGGTCCAGTAGAGTCAACATGAGACAGATTAGTCCTATAGAGTCAACATGAGACAGACCAGGTCCTATAGAGACAAAATGAGACAGATCAGGTCCTATAGAGTCAACATGAGACAGACCATGTCCTATACAGCCAAAATGAGACAGACCAGGTCCTATAGAGCCAACATGAGACAGACCAGGTCCTATAAAGTCAACATGAGACACACCAGGTCCTATAGGGTCAACATGAGACAGATCAGGTCCTATAGATTTAACATGAGACAGATCAGGTCCTATAGAGTCAACATGAGACAGATCAGGTCCTATAGAGTCAACATGAGACAGACCAGGTCCTATAGAGTCAACATGAGACAGATCAGGTCCTATAGAGTCAACATGAGACAGACCAGGTACTATAGAGCCAACATGAGACAGATCAGGACCTATAGAGTCAACATGAGACAGATCAGGTCCTATAGATTCAACATGAGACAGACCAGGTCCTATAGGATCAACATGAGACAGATCAGGTCCAGTAGAGTCAACATGAGACAGATCAGGTCCTATAGAGTCAACATGAGACAGACCAGGTCCTATAGAGTCATAATGAGACAGATCAGGTCCTATAGAGCCAACATGAGACAGATCAGGTCCTATAGAGTCAACATGAGACAGACCAGGTCCTATAGAGCCAACATGAGACAGATCAGGTCCTATAGAGTCAACATGAGACAGACCAGGTCCTATAGAGCCAACATGAGACAGATCAGGTCCTATAGAGTCAACATGAGACAGACCAGGTCCTATAGAGTCAACATGAGACAGATCAGGTCCTATAGAGTCAACATGAGACAGACCAGGTACTATATAGCCAACATGAGACAGATCAGGTCCTATAGAGTCAACATGAGACAGACCAGGTCCAGTAGAGTCAACATGAGACAGATTTGTCCTATAGAGTCAACATGAGACAGACCAGGTCCTATAGAATCAACATGAGACAGATCAGGTCCTATAGAGTCAACATGAGACAGACTATGTCCTATAGAGCCAACATGAGACAGACCAGGTCCGATAGAGCCAACATGAGACAGACCAGGTCCTATAGAGTCAACATGAGACACACCAGGTCCTATAGGGTCAACATGAGACAGATCAGGTCCTATAGATTTAACATGAGACAGATCAGGTCCTATAGAGTCAACATGAGACAGATCAGGTCCTATAGAGTCAACATGAGACAGACCAGGTCCTATAGAGTCAACATGAGACCGATCAGGTCCTATAGAGTCAACATAAGACAGACCAGGTCCTATAGAGCCAACATGAGACAGATCAGGTCCTATAGAGTCAACATGAGACAGATCAGGACCTCTAGAGTCAACATGAGACAGATCAGGTCCTATAGAGTCAACATGAGACAGACCAGGTCCTATAGAGCCAACATGAGACAGATCAGGTCCTATAGAGTCAACATGAGACAGATCAGGTCCTATAGAGTCAACATGAGACAGACCAGGTCCTATAGAGTCAACATGAGACAGATCAGGTCCTATAGAGTCAACATGAGACAGACCAGGTCCTATAGAGCCAACATGAGACAGATCAGGTCCTCTAGAGTCAACATGAGACAGATCAGGTCCTATAGAGTCAACATGAGACAGACCAGGTCCAGTAGAGTCAACATGAGACAGATTAGTCCTATAGAGTCAACATGAGACAGACCAGGTCCTATAGAGTCAACATGAGACAGATCAGGTCCAATAGAGTCAACATGAGACAGACCAGGTCCTATAGAGTCAACATGAGACAGATCAGGTCCTATAGAGTCAACATGAGACAGATCAGGTCCTATAGAGTCAACATGAGACAGACCAGGTCCAGTAGAGTCAACATGAGACAGATTAGTCCTATAGAGTCAACATGAGACAGACCAGGTCCTATAGAGTCAACATGAGACAGATCAGGTCCTATAGAGTCAACATGAGACAGACCATGTCCTATAGAGCCAACATGAGACAGACCAGGTCCTATAGAGCCAACATGAGACAGACCAGGTCCTATAGAGTCAACATGAGACAGACCAGGTCCTATAGAGTCAACATGAGACAGATCAGGTCCTATAGAGTCAACATGAGACAGATCAGGTCCTATAGAGTCATCATGTCTCTGAGACAGATCAGGTCCTATAGAGTCATCATGTCTCTGAGACAGATCGGGTCCTATAGATTCTACATGAGACAGACCAGGTCCTATAGAGTCAACATGAGACAGATCAGGTCCTATAGAGTCAACATGAGACAGATCAGGTCCTATAGAGTCAACACGAGACAGATTAGGTCCTATAGAGTCGACATGAAACATATCAGGTCCTTTAGATTCAACATGAGACATATCAGGTCATTTAGAGTCAACATGAGACAGATCAGGTCCTATAGAGTCAACATGAGACAGACCAGGTCCTATAGAGTCAACATGAGACAGATCAGGTCCTATAGAGTCAACATGAGACAGACCAGGTCCAGTAGAGTCAACATGAGACAGATTAGTCCTATAGAGTCAACATGAGACAGACCAGGTCCTATAGAGTCAACATGAGACAGATCAGGTCCTATAGAGTCAACATGAGACAGACCATGTCCTATAGAGCCAACATGAGACAGACCAGGTCCTATAGAGCCAACATGAGACAGACCAGGTGCTATAGAGTCAACATGAGACAGACCAGGTCCTATAGAGTCAACATGAGACAGATCAGGTGCTATAGAGTCAACATGAGACAGACCAGGTCCTATAGAGCCAACATGAGACAGATCAGGTCCTATAGAGTCAACATGAGACAGATCAGGTCCTATAGAGTCAACTAGAGACATTTCAGGTCCTATAGAGTCAACATGAGACAGATCAGGTCCTATAGAGTCAACATGAGACAGATCAGGTCCCATAGAGTCAACATGAGACAGACCAGGTCCTATAGAGTCAACATGGGACAGACCAGGTCCTATAGAGCCAACATGAGACAGACCAGGTCCTATAGAGTCAACATGAGACAGATCAGGTCCTATAGAGTCAACATGAGACAGATCAGGTCCTATAGAGTCATCATGTCTCTGAGACAGATCAGGTCCTATAGAGTCATCATGTCTCTGAGACAGATCGGGTCCTATAGATTCAACATGAGACAGACAAGGTCCTATAGAGTCAACATGAGACAGATCAGGTCCTACAGAGTCAACATGAGACAGATCAGGTCCTATAGAGTCAACACGAGACAGATTAGGTCCTATAGAGTCGACATGAGACATATCAGGTCCTTTAGATTCAACATGAGACATATCAGGTCATTTAGAGTCAACATGAGACAGATCAGGTCCTATAGAGTCAACATGAGACAGACCAGGTCCTATAGAGTCAACATGAGACAGATCAGGTCCTATAGAGTCAACATGAGACAGATCAGGTCCTATAGAGTCAACATGAGACAGACCAGGTCCAGTAGAGTCAACATGAGACAGATTAGTCCTATAGAGTCAACATGAGACAGACCAGGTCTTATAGAGTCAACATGAGACAGATCAGGTCCTATAGAGCCAACATGAGACAGACCATGTCCTATAGAGCCAACATGAGACAGACCAGGTCCTATAGAGCCAACATGAGACAGACCAGGTCCTATAGAGTCAACATGAGACACACCAGGTCCTATAGGGTCAACATGAGACAGATCAGGTCCTATAGATTCAACATGAGACAGATCAAGTCCTATAGAGTCAACATGATACAGATCAGGTCCTATAGAGTCAACATGAGACAGACCAGGTCCTATAGAGTCAACATGAGACAGATCTGATCCTATAGAGTCAACATGAGACAGACCAGGTCCTATAGAGCCAACATGAGACAGATCAGGTCCTATAGAGTCAACATGAGACAGATCAGGACCTATAGAGTCAACATTAGACAGACCAGGTCCTATAGAGTCAACATGAGACAGATCAGGTCCTATAGAGTCAACATGAGACAGATCAGGTCCTATAGAGTCAACATGAGACAGATCAGGTCCTATAGAGTCGACATGAGACATATCAGGTCCTTTAGAGTCAACATGAGACATATCAGGTCCTTTAGAGTCAACATGAGACAGATCAGGTCCTATAGAGTCAACATGAGACAGACTTGGTCCTATAGAGTCAACATGAGACAGATCAGGACCTATAGAGTCAACATGAGACAGATCAGGTCCTATAGAGTCAACATGAGACAGACCAGGTCCAGTAGAGTCAACATGAGACAGATTAGTCCTATAGAGTCAACATGAGACAGACCAGGTCCTATAGAGACAAAATGAGACAGATCAGGTCCTATAGAGTCAACATGAGACAGACCATGTCCTATACAGCCAACATGAGAGAGACCAGGTCCTATAGAGCCAACATGAGACAGACCAGGTCCTATAGAGTCAACATGAGACACACCAGGTCCTATAGGGTCAACATGAGACAGATCAGGTCCTATAGATTTAACATGAGACAGATCAGGTCCTATAGAGTCAACATGAGACAGATCAGGTCCTATAGAGTCAACATGAGACAGACCAGGTCCTATAGAGTCAACATGAGACAGATCAGGTCCTATAGAGTCAACATGAGACAGACCAGGTACTATAGAGCCAACATGAGACAGATCAGGTCCTATAGAGTCAACATGAGACAGATCAGGACCTATAGAGTCAACATGAGACAGATCAGGTCCTATAGATTCAACATGAGACAGACCAGGTCCTATAGGATCAACATGAGACAGATCAGGTCCAGTAGAGTCAACATGAGACAGATCAGGTCCTATAGAGTCAACATGAGACAGACCAGGTCCTATAGAGTCATAATGAGACAGATCAGGTCCTATAGAGCCAACATGAGACAGATCAGGTCCTATAGAGTCAACATGAGACAGACCAGGTCCTATAGAGCCAACATGAGACAGATCAGGTCCTATAGAGTCAACATGAGACAGACCAGGTCCTATAGAGCCAACATGAGACAGATCAGGTCCTATAGAGTCAACATGAGACAGACCAGGTCCTATAGAGTCAACATGAGACAGACCAGGTCCTATAGAGTCAACATGAGACAGACCAGGTACTATATAGCCAACATGAGACAGATCAGGTCCTATAGAGTCAACATGAGACAGACCAGGTCCAGTAGAGTCAACATGAGACAGATTTGTCCTATAGAGTCAACATGAGACAGACCAGGTCCTATAGAGTCAACATGAGACAGATCAGGTCCTATAGAGTCAACATGAGACAGACTATGTCCTATAGAGCCAACATGAGACAGACCAGGTCCTATAGAGCCAACATGAGACAGACCAGGTCCTATAGAGTCAACATGAGACACACCAGGTCCTATAGGGTCAACATGAGACAGATCAGGTCCTATAGATTTAACATGAGACAGATCAGGTCCTATAGAGTCAACATGAGACAGATCAGGTCCTATAGAGTCAACATGAGACAGACCAGGTCCTATAGAGTCAACATGAGACCGATCAGGTCCTATAGAGTCAACATAAGACAGACCAGGTCCTATAGAGCCAACATGAGACAGATCAGGTCCTATAGAGTCAACATGAGACAGATCAGGACCTCTAGAGTCAACATGAGACAGATCAGGTCCTATAGAGTCAACATGAGACAGACCAGGTCCTATAGAGCCAACATGAGACAGATCAGGTCCTATAGAGTCAACATGAGACAGATCAGGTCCTATAGAGTCAACATGAGACAGACCAGGTCCTATAGAGTCAACATGAGACAGATCAGGTCCTATAGAGTCAACATGAGACAGACCAGGTCCTATAGAGCCAACATGAGACAGATCAGGTCCTATAGAGTCAACATGAGACAGATCAGGTCCTATAGAGTCAACATGAGACAGACCAGGTCCTATTGAGCCAACATGGGACAGACCAGGTCCTATAGAGTCAACATGAGACAGATCAGGTCCTATAGAGCCAACATGAGACATACCAGGTCCTATAGAGCCAACATGAGACAGATCAGGTCCTATAGAGTCAACATGAGACAGATCAGGGCATATGGAGTCAACATGAGACAGACCAGGTCCTATACAGTCAACATGAGACAGACCAGGTCCTATAGAGTCAACATGGGACAGCCCAGGTCCTATAGAGTCAACCTGAGACAGATCAGGTCCTATAGAGCCAACATGAGACAGACCAGGTCCTATAGAGCCAACATGAGACAGACCAGGTCCTATAGAGTCAACATGAGACAGATCAGGTCCTATAGAGTCAACATGAGACAGATCAGGTCCTATAGAGTCAACATGAGACAGACCAGGTCCTATAGAGTAAAAATGAGACAGACCAGGTCCTATAGAGTTATAATGAGACAGATCGGGTCCGATAGAGTCAACATGAGACAGACCAGGTCCTATAGAGTCAACATGATACAGATCAGGTCCTATAGAGTCAACATGAGACAGATCAGGTCCTATATAGTCAACATGAGACAGACCAGGTCCAGTGGAGTCAACATGAGACAGATTAGTCCTATAGAGTCAACATGAGACAGACCAGGTCCTATAGAGTCAACATGAGACAGATCAGGTCCTATAGAGCCAACATGAGACAGACCAGGTCCTATAGAGTCAACATGAGACACACCAGGTCCTATAGGGTCAACATGAGACAGATCAGGTCCTATAGGATCAACATGAGACAGATCAGGTCCTATAGAGTCAACATGAGACAGATCAGGACCTATAGAGTCAACATGAGACAGATCAGGTCTTATAGATTCAACATGAGACAGACCAGGTCCTATAGGATCAACATGAGACAGATCAGGTCCTATAGAGTCAACATGAGACAGACCAGGTCCTATAGAGTCAACATGAGACAGACCAGGTCCTATAGAGTCATAATGAGACAGATCGGGTCCTATAGAGTCAACATGAGACAGATCAGGTCCTATAGAGTCAACATGAGACAGACCAGGTCCTATAGAGCCAACATGAGACAGATCAGGTCCTATAGAGTCAACATGAGACAGACCAGGTCCAATAGAGTCAACATGAGACAGATCAGGTCCTATAGAGTCAACATGAGACAGATCAGGTCCTGTAGAGTCAACATGAGACAGACCAGGTCCAGTAGAGTCAACATGAGACAGATTAGTCCTATAGAGTCAACATGAGACAGATCAGGTCCTATAGAGTCAACATGAGACAGATCAGGTCCTATAGAGTCAACATGAGACAGACCAGGTCCTATAGAGTCAACATGAGACAGATCAGGTCCTATAGAGTCAACATGAGACAGACCAGGTACTATAGAGCCAACATGAGACAGATCAGGTCCTATAGAGTCAACATGAGACAGATCAGGACCTATAGAGTCAACATGAGACAGATCAGGTCCTATAGATTCAACATGAGACAGACCAGGTCCTATAGGATCAACATGAGACAGATCAGGTCCAGTAGAGTCAACATGAGACAGATCAGGTCCTATAGAGTCAACATGAGACAGACCAGGTCCTATAGAGTCATAATGAGACAGATCAGGTCCTATCGAGGCAACATGAGACAGATCAGGTCCTATAGAGTCAACATGAGACAGACCAGGTCCTATAGAGCCAACATGAGACAGATTAGGTCCTATAGAGTCAACATGAGACAGACCAGGTCCTATAGAGCCAACATGAGACAGATCAGGTCCTATAGAGTCAACATGAGACAGACCAGGTCCTATAGAGTCAACATGAGACAGACCAGGTCCTATAGAGTCAACATGAGACAGACCAGGTACTATATAGCCAAGATGAGACAGATCAGGTCCTATAGAGTCAACATGAGACAGACCAGGTCCAGTAGAGTCAACATGAGACAGATTTGTCCTATAGAGTCAACATGAGACAGACCAGGTCCTATAGAGTCAACATGAGACAGATCAGGTCCTATAGAGTCAACATGAGACAGACTATGTCCTATAGAGCCAACATGAGACAGACCAGGTCCTATAGAGCCAACATGAGACAGACCAGGTCCTATAGAGTCAACATGAGACACACCAGGTCCTATAGGGTCAACATGAGACAGACCAGGTCCTATAGAGTTAACATGAGACAGATCAGGTCCTATAGAGTCAACATGAGACAGATCAGGTCCTATAGAGTCAACATGAGACAGACCAGGTCCTATAGAGTCAACATGAGACCGATCAGGTCCTATAGAGTCAACATAAGACAGACCAGGTCCTATAGAGCCAACATGAGACAGATCAGGTCCTATAGAGTCAACATGAGACAGATCAGGACCTCTAGAGTCAACATGAGACAGATCAGGTCCTATAGAGTCAACATGAGACAGACCAGGTCCTATAGAGCCAACATGAGACAGATCAGGTCCTATAGAGTCAACATGAGACAGATCAGGTCCTATAGAGTCAACATGAGACAGACCAGGTCCTATAGAGTCAACATGAGACAGATCAGGTCCTATAGAGTCAACATGAGACAGACCAGGTCCTATAGAGCCAACATGAGACAGATCAGGTCCTATAGAGTCAACATGAGACAGATCAGGTCCTATAGAGTCAACATGAGACAGACCAGGTCCTATTGAGCCAACATGGGACAGACCAGGTCCTATAGAGTCAACATGAGACAGATCAGGTCCTATAGAGCCAACATGAGACATACCAGGTCCTATAGAGCCAACATGAGACAGATCAGGTCCTATAGAGTCAACATGAGACAGATCAGGGCATATGGAGTCAACATGAGACAGATCAGGTCCTATACAGTCAACATGAGACAGACCAGGTCCTATAGAGTCAACATGGGACAGCCCAGGTCCTATAGAGTCAACCTGAGACAGATCAGGTCCTATAGAGCCAACATGAGACAGACCAGGTCCTATAGAGCCAACATGAGACAGACCAGGTCCTATAGAGTCAACATGAGACAGATCAGGTCCTATAGAGTCAACATGAGACAGATCAGATCCTATAGAGTCAACATGAGACAGACCAGGTCCTATAGAGTCAAAATGAGACAGACCAGGTCCTATAGAGTTATAATGAGACAGATCGGGTCCGATAGAGTCAACATGAGACAGACCAGGTCCTATAGAGTCAACATGATACAGATCAGGTCCTATAGAGTCAACATGAGACAGATCAGGTCCTATATAGTCAACATGAGACAGACCAGGTCCAGTGGAGTCAACATGAGACAGATTAGTCCTATAGAGTCAACATGAGACAGACCAGGTCCTATAGAGTCAACATGAGACAGATCAGGTCCTATAGAGCCAACATGAGACAGACCAGGTCCTATAGAGTCAACATGAGACACACCAGGTCCTATAGGGTCAACATGAGACAGATCAGGTCCTATAGGATCAACATGAGACAGATCAGGTCCTATAGAGTCAACATGAGACAGATCAGGACCTATAGAGTCAACATGAGACAGATCAGGTCTTATAGATTCAACATGAGACAGACCAGGTCCTATAGGATCAACATGAGACAGATCAGGTCCTATAGAGTCAACATGAGACAGACCAGGTCCTATAGAGTCAACATGAGACAGACCAGGTCCTATAGAGTCATAATGAGACAGATCGGGTCCTATAGAGTCAACATGAGACAGATCAGGTCCTATAGAGTCAACATGAGACAGACCAGGTCCTATAGAGCCAACATGAGACAGATCAGGTCCTATAGAGTCAACATGAGACAGACCAGGTCCAATAGAGTCAACATGAGACAGATCAGGTCCTATAGAGTCAACATGAGACAGATCAGGTCCTGTAGAGTCAACATGAGACAGACCAGGTCCAGTAGAGTCAACATGAGACAGATTAGTCCTATAGAGTCAACATGAGACAGACCAGGTCCTATAGAGTCAACATGAGAAAGACCAGGTCCTATAGAGTCAACATGAGACAGATCAGGTCCTATAGAGTCAACATGAGACAGATCAGGTCCTATAGAAACAACATGAGACAGACCAGGTCCTATAGAGTCAACATGAGACAGATCAGGTCCTATAGAGTCAACATGAGACAGATCAGGTCCTATAGAGTCAACATGAGACAGATCAGGTCCTATAGAGCCAACATGAGACAGATCAGGTCCTATAGAGTCAACATGAGACAGACCAGGTCCAGTAGAGTCAACATGAGACAGATTAGTCCTATAGAGTCTACATGAGACAGACCAGGTCCAATAGAGTCAACATGAGACAGATCAGGTCCTATAGAGTCAACATGAGACAGACCAGGTCCTATAGAGTCAACATGAGACAGATCAGGTCCTATAGAGTCAACATGAGACAGATCAGGTCCTATAGAGACAACATGAGACAGACCAGGTCCAGTAGAGTCATAATGAGACAGATCAGGTCCTATAGAGTCAACATGAGACAGATCAGGTCCTATAGAGTCATCATGTCTCTGAGACAGATCAGGTCCTATAGAGTCATCATGTCTCTGAGACAGATCGGGTCCTATAGAGTCATAATGAGACAGATCAGGTCCTATAGAGTCAACATGAGACAGATCAGGTCCTATAGAGTCAACATGAGACAGACCAGGTACTATATAGCCAACATGAGACAGATCAGGTCCTATAGAGTCAACATGAGACAGACCAGGTCCAGTAGAGTCAACATGAGACAGATTTGTCCTATAGAGTCAACATGAGACAGACCAGGTCCTATAGAGTCAACATTAGACAGATCAGGTCCTATAGAGTCAACATGAGACAGACTATGTCCTATAGAGCCAACATGAGACAGACCAGGTCCTATAGAGCCAACATGAGACAGACCAGGTCCTATAGAGTCAACATGAGACACACCAGGTCCTATAGGGTCAACATGAGACAGATCAGGTCCTATAGATTTAACATGAGACAGATCAGGTCCTATAGAGTCAACATGAGACAGATCAGGTCCTATAGAGTCAACATGAGACATACCAGGTCCTATAGAGTCAACATGAGACCGATCAGGTCCTATAGAGTCAACATAAGACAGACCAGGTCCTATAGAGCCAACATGAGACAGATCAGGTCCTATAGAGTCAACATGAGACAGATCAGGACCTCTAGAGTCAACATGAGACAGATCAGGTCCTATAGAGTCAACATGAGACAGACCAGGTCCTATAGAGCCAACATGAGACAGATCAGGTCCTATAGAGTCAACATGAGACAGATCAGGTCCTATAGAGTCAACATGAGACAGATCAGGTCCTATAGAGTCAACATGAGACAGACCAGGTCCTATAGAGCCAACATGAGACAGAACAGGTCCTATAGAGTCAACATGAGACAGATCAGGTCCTATAGAGTCAACAAGAGACAGACCAGGTCCTATTGAGCCAACATGGGACAGACCAGGTCCTATAGAGTCAACATGAGACAGATCAGGTCCTATAGAGCCAACATGAGACATACCAGGTCCTATAGAGCCAACATGAGACAGATCAGGTCCTATAGAGTCAACATGAGACAGATCAGGGCATATGGAGTCAACATGAGACAGATCAGGTCCTATACAGTCAACATGAGACAGACCAGGTCCTATAGAGTCAACATGGGACAGCCCAGGTCCTATAGAGTCAACCTGAGACAGATCAGGTCCTATAGAGCCAACATGAGACAGACCAGGTCCTATAGAGCCAACATGAGACAGACCAGGTCCTATAGAGTCAACATGAGACAGATCAGGTCCTATAGAGTCAACATGAGACAGATCAGGTCCTATAGAGTCAACATGAGACAGACCAGGTCCTATAGAGTCAAAATGAGACAGACCAGGTCCTATAGAGTTATAATGAGACAGATCGGGTCCGATAGAGTCAACATGAGACAGACCAGGTCCTATAGAGTCAACATGATACAGATCAGGTCCTATAGAGTCAACATGAGACAGATCAGGTCCTATATAGTCAACATGAGACAGACCAGGTCCAGTGGAGTCAACATGAGACAGATTAGTCCTATAGAGTCAACATGAGACAGACCAGGTCCTATAGAGTCAACATGAGACAGATCAGGTCCTATAGAGCCAACATGAGACAGACCAGGTCCTATAGAGTCAACATGAGACACACCAGGTCCTATAGGGTCAACATGAGACAGATCAGGTCCTATAGGATCAACATGAGACAGATCAGGTCCTATAGAGTCAACATGAGACAGATCAGGACCTATAGAGTCAACATGAGACAGATCAGGACCTATAGAGTCAACATGAGACAGATCAGGTCTTATAGATTCAACATGAGACAGACCAGGTCCTATAGGATCAACATGAGACAGATCAGGTCCTATAGAGTCAACATGAGACAGACCAGGTCCTATAGAGTCAACATGAGACAGACCAGGTCCTATAGAGTCATAATGAGACAGATCGGGTCCTATAGAGTCAACATGAGACAGATCAGGTCCTATAGAGTCAACATGAGACAGACCAGGTCCTATAGAGCCAACATGAGACAGATCAGGTCCTATAGAGTCAACATGAGACAGACCAGGTCCAATAGAGTCAACATGAGACAGATCAGGTCCTATAGAGTCAACATGAGACAGATCAGGTCCTGTAGAGTCAACATGAGACAGACCAGGTCCAGTAGAGTCAACATGAGACAGATTAGTCCTATAGAGTCAACATGAGACAGACCAGGTCCTATAGAGTCAACATGAGACAGATCAGGTCCTATAGAGTCAACATGAGACAGACCAGGTCCTATAGAGTCAACATGAGACAGATCAGGTCCTATAGAAACAACATGAGACAGACCAGGTCCTATAGAGTCAACATGAGACAGATCAGGTCCTATAGAGTCAAAATGAGACAGATCAGGTCCTATAGAGTCAACATGAGACAGATCAGGTCCTATAGAGCCAACATGAGACAGATCAGGTCCTATAGAGTCAACATGAGACAGACCAGGTCCTATAGAGTCAACATGAGACAGATCAGGTCCTGTAGAGTCAACATGAGACAGACCAGGTCCAATAGAGTCAACATGAGACAGATTAGTCCTATAGAGTCAACATGAGACAGACCAGGTCCTATAGAGTCAACATGAGACAGATCAGGTCCTATAGAGTCAACATGAGACAGACCAGGTCCTATAGAGTCAACATGAGACAGATCAGGTCCTATAGAAACAACATGAGACAGACCAGGTCCTATAGAGTCAACATGAGACAGATCAGGTCCTATAGAGTCAAAATGAGACAGATCAGGTCCTATAGAGTCAACATGAGACAGATCAGGTCCTATAGAGCCAACATGAGACAGATCAGGTCCTATAGAGTCAACATGAGACAGACCAGGTCCAGTAGAGTCAACATGAGACAGATTAGTCCTATAGAGTCTACATGAGACAGACCAGGTCCAATAGAGTCAACATGAGACAGATCAGGTCCTATAGAGTCAACATGAGACAGACCAGGTCCTATAGAGTCAACATGAGACAGATCAGGTCCTATAGAGTCAACATGAGACAGATCAGGTCCTATAGAGACAACATGAGACAGACCAGGTCCAGTAGAGTCATAATGAGACAGATCAGGTCCTATAGAGTCAACATGAGACAGATCAGGTCCTATAGAGTCATCATGTCTCTGAGACAGATCAGGTCCTATAGAGTCATCATGTCTCTGAGACAGATCGGGTCCTATAGATTCAACATGAGACAGACCAGGTCCTATAGAGTCAACATGAGACATTTCAGGTCCTATAGAGTCAACATGAGACAGATCAGGTCCTTTAGAGTCAACATGAGACAGATCAGGTCCTATAGAGTCAACATGAGACAGATCAGGTCCTATAGAGTCAACATGAGACAGATCAGGTCCTATAGAGTCGACATGAGACATATCAGGTCCTTTAGAGTCAACATGAGACATATCAGGTCCTTTAGAGTCAACATGAGACAGATCAGGTCCTATAGAGTCAACATGAGACAGACCAGGTCCAGTAGAGTCAACATGAGACAGATTAGTCCTATAGAGTCAACATGAGACAGACCAGGTCCTATAGAGTCAACATGAGACAGATCAGGTCCTATAGAGTCAACATGAGACAGACCAGGTCCTATAGAGTCAACATGAGACAGACCAGGTCCTATAGAGTCAACATGAGACAGACCAGGTCCTATAGGATCAACATGAGACAGATCAGGTCCTATAGAGTCAACATGAGACAGACCAGGTCCTATAGAGTCAACATGAGACAGACCAGGTCCTATAGAGCCAACATGAGACAGATCAGTTCCTATAGAGTCAACATGAGACAGACCAGGTCCAATAGAGTCAACATGAGACAGATCAGGTCCTATAGAGTCAACATGAGACAGATCAGGTCCTGTAGAGTCAACATGAGACAGACCAGGTCCAGTAGAGTCAACATGAGACAGATTAGTCCTATAGAGTCAACATGAGACAGACCAGGTCCTATAGAGTCAACATGAGACAGATCAGGTCCTATAGAGTCAACATGAGACAGACCAGGTCCTTTTGAGTCAACATGAGACAGATCAGGTCCTATAGAAACAACATGAGACAGACCAGGTCCTATAGAGTCAACATGAGACAGATCAGGTCCTATAGAGTCAAAATGAGACAGATCAGGTCCTATAGAGTCAACATGAGACAGATCAGGTCCTATAGAGCCAACATGAGACAGATCAGGTCCTATAGAGTCAACATGAGACAGACCAGGTCCAGTAGAGTCAACATGAGACAGATTAGTCCTATAGAGTCTACATGAGACAGACCAGGTCCAATAGAGTCAACATGAGACAGATCAGGTCCTATAGAGTCAACATGAGACAGACCAGGTCCTATAGAGTCAACATGAGACAGATCAGGTCCTATAGAGTCAACATGAGACAGATCAGGTCCTATAGAGACAACATGAGACAGACCAGGTCCAGTAGAGTCATAATGAGACAGATCAGGTCCTATAGAGTCAACATGAGACAGATCAGGTCCTATAGAGTCATCATGTCTCTGAGACAGATCAGGTCCTATAGAGTCATCATGTCTCTGAGACAGATCGGGTCCTATAGATTCAACATGAGACAGACCAGGTCCTATAGAGTCAGCATGAGACATTTCAGGTCCTATAGAGTCAACATGAGACAGATCAGGTCCTTTAGAGTCAACATGAGACAGATCAGGTCCTATAGAGTCAACATGAGACAGATCAGGTCCTATAGAGTCAACATGAGACAGATCAGGTCCTATAGAGTCGACATGAGACATATCAGGTCCTTTAGAGTCAACATGAGACATATCAGGTCCTTTAGAGTCAACATGAGACAGATCAGGTCCTATAGAGTCAACATGAGACAGACCAGGTCCAGTAGAGTCAACATGAGACAGATTAGTCCTATAGAGTCAACATGAGACAGACCAGGTCCTATAGAGTCAACATGAGACAGATCAGGTCCTATAGAGTCAACATGAGACAGACCATGTCCTATAGAGCCAACATGAGACAGACCAGGTCCTATAGAGTCAACATGAGACAGACCAGGTCCTATAGAGTCAACATGAGACAGACCAGGTCCTATAGAGTCAACATGAGACAGATCAGGTGCTATAGAGTCAACATGAGACAGACCAGGTCCTATAGAGCCAACATGAGACAGATCAGGTCCTATAGAGCCAACATGAGACAGATCAGGTCCTATAGAGTCAACATGAGACATTTCAGGTCCTATAGAGTCAACATGAGACATTTCAGGTCCTATAGAGTCAACATGAGACAGATCAGGTCCTATAGAGTCAACATGAGACAGATCAGGTCCCATAGAGTCAACATGAGACAGACCAGGTCCTATAGAGTCAACATGGGACAGACCAGGTCCTATAGAGCCAACATGAGACAGACCAGGTCCTATAGAGTCAACATGAGACAGATCAGGTCCTATAGAGTCAACATGAGACAGATCAGGTCCTATAGAGTCATCATGTCTCTGAGACAGATCAGGTCCTATAGAGTCATCATGTCTCTGAAACAGATCGGGTCCTATAGATTCAACATGAGACAGACCAGGTCCTATAGAGTCAACATGAGACAGATCAGGTCCTATAGAGTCAACATGAGACAGATCAGGTCCTATAGAGTCAACACGAGACAGATTAGGTCCTATAGAGTCGAAATGAGACATATCAGGTCCTTTAGATTCAACATGAGACATATCAGGTCATTTAGAGTCAACATGAGACATATCAGGTCATTTAGAGTCAACATGAGACAGATCAGGTCCTATAGAGTCAACATGAGACAGACCAGGTCCTATAGAGTCAACATGAGACAGATCAGGTCCTATAGAGTCAACATGAGACAGATCAGGTCCTATAGAGTCAACATGAGACAGACCAGGTCCAGTAGAGTCAACATGAGACAGATTAGTCCTATAGAGTCAACATGAGACAGACCAGGTCTTATAGAGTCAACATGAGACAGATCAGGTCCTATAGAGTCAACATGAGACAGACCATGTCCTATAGAGCCAACATGAGACAGACCAGGTCCTATAGAGCCAACATGAGACAGACCAGGTCCTATAGAGTCAACATGAGACACACCAGGTCCTATAGGGTCAACATGAGACAGATCAGGTCCTATAGATTCAACATGAGACAGATCAAGTCCTATAGAGTCAACATGATACAGATCAGGTCCTATAGAGTCAACATGAGACAGACCAGGTCCTATAGATTCAACATGAGACAGATCAGATCCTATAGAGTCAACATGAGACAGACCAGGTCCTATAGAGCCAACATGAGACAGATCAGGTCCTATAGAGTCAACATGAGACAGACCAGGTCCTATAGAGCCAACATGAGACAGACCAGGTCCTATAGAGCCAACATGAGACACACCAGGTCCTATAGGGTCAACATGAGACAGATCAGGTCCTATAGATTTAACATGAGACAGATCAGGTCCTATAGAGTCAACATGAGACAGATCAGGTCCTATAGAGTCAACATGAGACAGACCAGGTCCTATAGAGTCAACATGAGACCGATCAGGTCCTATAGAGTCAACATAAGACAGACCAGGTCCTATAGAGCCAACATGAGACAGATCAGGTCCTATAGAGTCAACATGAGACAGATCAGGACCTCTAGAGTCAACATGAGACAGATCAGGTCCTATAGAGTCAACATGAGACAGACCAGGTCCTATAGAGCCAACATGAGACAGATCAGGTCCTATAGAGTCAACATGAGACAGATAAGGTCCTATAGAGTCAACATGAGACAGACCAGGTCCTATAGAGTCAACATGAGACAGATCAGGTCCTATAGAGTCAACATGAGACAGACCAGGTCCTATAGAGCCAACATGAGACAGATCAGGTCCTATAGAGTCAACATGAGACAGATCAGGTCCTATAGAGTCAACATGAGACAGACCAGGTCCTATTGAGCCAACATGGGACAGACCAGGTCCTATAGAGTCAACATGAGACAGATCAGGTCCTATAGAGCCAACATGAGACATACCAGGTCCTATAGAGCCAACATGAGACAGATCAGGTCCTATACAGTCAACATGAGACAGATCAGGGCATATAGAGTCAACATGAGACAGATCAGGTCCTATACAGTCAACATGAGACAGACCAGGTCCTATAGAGTCAACATGGGACAGCCCAGGTCCTATAGAGTCAACCTGAGACAGATCAGGTCCTATAGAGCCAACATGAGACAGACCAGGTCCTATAGAGCCAACATGAGACAGACCAGGTCCTATAGAGTCAACATGAGACAGATCAGGTCCTATAGAGTCAACATGAGACAGATCAGGTCCTATAGAGTCAACATGAGACAGACCAGGTCCTATAGAGTCAAAATGAGACAGACCAGGTCCTATAGAGTTATAATGAGACAGATCGGGTCCGATAGAGTCAACATGAGACAGACCAGGTCCTATAGAGTCAACATGATACAGATCAGGTCCTATAGAGTCAACATGAGACAGATCAGGTCCTATATAGTCAACATGAGACAGACCAGGTCCAGTGGAGTCAACATGAGACAGATTAGTCCTATAGAGTCAACATGAGACAGACCAGGTCCTATAGAGTCAACATGAGACAGATCAGGTCCTATAGAGCCAACATGAGACAGACCAGGTCCTATAGAGTCAACATGAGACACACCAGGTCCTATAGGGTCAACATGAGACAGATCAAGTCCTATAGGATCAACATGAGACAGATCAGGTCCTATAGAGTCAACATGAGACAGATCAGGACCTATAGAGTCAACATGAGACAGATCAGGTCTTATAGATTCAACATGAGACAGACCAGGTCCTATAGGATCAACATGAGACAGATCAGGTCCTATAGAGTCAACATGAGACAGACCAGGTCCTATAGAGTCAACATGATACAGATCAGGTCCTATAGAGTCAACATGAGACAGACCAGGTCCTGTAGAGTCAGCATGAGACAGACCAGGTCCTTTTGAGTCAACATGAGACAGACCAGGTCCTGTAGAGTCAGCATGAGACAGACCAGGTCCTATAGAGTCAACATGAGACAGATCAGGTGCTATAGAGTCAACATGAGACAGACCAGGTCCTATAGAGCCAACATGAGACAGATCAGGTCCTATAGAGCCAACATGAGACAGATCAGGTCCTATAGAGTCAACATGAGACAATTCAGGTCCTATAGAGTCAACATGAGACATTTCAGGTCCTATAGAGTCAACATGAGACAGATCAGGTCCTATAGAGTCAACATGAGACAGATCAGGTCCCATAGAGTCAACATGAGACAGACCAGGTCCTATAGAGTCAACATGGGACAGACCAGGTCCTATAGAGCCAACATGAGACAGACCAGGTCCTATAGAGTCAACATGAGACAGATCAGGTCCTATAGAGTCAACATGAGACAGATCAGGTCCTATAGAGTCAACACGAGACAGATTAGGTCCTATAGAGTCGAAATGAGACATATCAGGTCCTTTAGATTCAACATGAGACATATCAGGTCATTTAGAGTCAACATGAGACATATCAGGTCATTTAGAGTCAACATGAGACAGATCAGGTCCTATAGAGTCAACATGAGACAGACCAGGTCCTATAGAGTCAACATGAGACAGATCAGGTCCTATAGAGTCAACATGAGACAGATCAGGTCCTATAGAGTCAACATGAGACAGACCAGGTCCAGTAGAGTCAACATGAGACAGATTAGTCCTATAGAGTCAACATGAGACAGACCAGGTCTTATAGAGTCAACATGAGACAGATCAGGTCCTATAGAGTCAACATGAGACAGACCATGTCCTATAGAGCCAACATGAGACAGACCAGGTCCTATAGAGCCAACATGAGACAGACCAGGTCCTATAGAGTCAACATGAGACACACCAGGTCCTATAGGGTCAACATGAGACAGATCAGGTCCTATAGATTCAACATGAGACAGATCAAGTCCTATAGAGTCAACATGATACAGATCAGGTCCTATAGAGTCAACATGAGACAGACCAGGTCCTATAGATTCAACATGAGACAGATCAGATCCTATAGAGTCAACATGAGACAGACCAGGTCCTATAGAGCCAACATGAGACAGATCAGGTCCTATAGAGTCAACATGAGACAGATCAGGAACTATAGAGTCAACATGAGACAGACCAGGTCCTATAGAGTCAACATGAGACAGATCAGGTCCTATAGAGTCAACATGAGACAGATCAGGTCCTATAGAGTCAACATGAGACAGACCAGGTCCAGTAGAGTCAACATGAGACACATTAGTCCTATAGAGTCAACATGAGACAGACCAGGTCCTATAGAGCCAACATGAGACAGATCAGGTCTTATAGAGTCAACATGAGACAGACCAGGTCCTATAGAGTCAACATGAGACAGACCAGGTCCAGTAGAGTCAACATGAGACAGATTTGTCCTATAGAGTCAACATGAGACAGACCAGGTCCTATAGAGTCAACATGAGACAGATCAGGTCCTATAGAGTCAACATGAGACAGACTATGTCCTATAGAGCCAACATGAGACAGACCAGGTCCTATAGAGCCAACATGAGACAGACCAGGTCCTATAGAGTCAACATGAGACACACCAGGTCCTATAGGGTCAACATGAGACAGATCAGGTCCTATAGATTTAACATGAGACAGATCAGGTCCTATAGAGTCAACATGAGACAGATCAGGTCCTATAGAGTCAACATGAGACAGACCAGGTCCTATAGAGTCAACATGAGACCGATCAGGTCCTATAGAGTCAACATAAGACAGACCAGGTCCTATAGAGCCAACATGAGACAGATCAGGTCCTATAGAGTCAACATGAGACAGATCAGGACCTCTAGAGTCAACATGAGACAGATCAGGTCCTATAGAGTCAACATGAGACAGACCAGGTCCTATAGACAGGTCCTATAGAGTCAACATGAGACATACCAGGTCCTATAGAGTCAACATGAGACAGACCAGGTCCTATAGAGTCAACTGGAGACAGACCAGGTCCTATAGAGTCAACATGAGACAGACCAGGTCTTACAGCGTCAACATGAGACAGATCAGGTCCTATAGAGTCAACATGAGACAGACCAGGTCCTATAGAGCCAACATGAGACAGATCAGGTCCTATAGAGTCAACGTGAGACAGACCAGGTCCTATACAGTCAACATGAGACAAACCAGGTCCTATAGGATCAACATGAGACAGATCAGGTCCTATAGATTCAACATGAGACAGACCAGGTCCTATAGAGTCAACATGAGACAGACCAGGTCCCATAGAGTCAACATGAGACAGACCAGGTCCCATAGAGTCAACATGAGACAGACCAGGTCCTATAGAGTCAACATGAGACAGACAAGGTCCTATAGAGTCAACATGAGATAGACGAGGTCCTATAGAGTCAACATGTCTCTGAGACAGATCAGGTCCTATATAGTCAACATGAGACAGATCAGGTCCTATAGAGTCAACATATCTCTGAGACAGACCAGGTCCTATAGAGTCAATATGAGACAGATCAGGTCCTACAGAGTCAACATGAGACAGACCAGTTCCTATAGAGTCAACATGAGACAGACCAGGTCCTATATGATCAACATGAGACAGATCAGGTCCTATAGATTCAACATGAGACAGACCAGGTCCTATAGAGTCAACATGAGACAGACCTGGTCCTATAGATTCAACATGTCTCTGAGACAGATCAGGTCCTATAGAGTCAACATGAGACAGATCAGGTCCTATAGACACAACATATCTCTGAGACAGACCAGGTCCTATAGAGTCAACATGAGACATACCAGGTCCTATAGAGTCAACATGAGACAGACCAGGTCCTATAGAGTCAACTGGAGACAGACCAGGTCCTATAGAGTCAACATGAGACAGACCAGGTCTTACAGCGTCAACATGAGACAGATCAGGTCCTATAGAGTCAACATGAGACAGATCAGGTCCTATAGAGTCAACATGAGACAGATCAGGTCCTATAGAGTCAACATGAGACAGGACAGGTCCTATAGAGTCAACATGAGACATACCAGGTCCTATAGAGTCAACATGAGACAGACCAGGTCCTATAGAGTCAACATGAGACAGACCAGGTCCTATAGAGTCAACATGAGACAGACCAGGTCCTATAGAGTCAACATGAGACAGACCAGGTCCTATAGAGTCAACATGAGACAGCCCAGGTCCTATAGAGTCAACACAAGACAGATCAGGTCCTATAGAGTCAATATGAGACAGATCAGGTCCTACAGAGTCAACATGAGACAGACCAGGTCCTATAGAGTCAACATGAGACAGACCAGGTCCTATAGAGCCAACATGAGACAGCCCAGGTCCTATAGAGTCAACACAAGACAGATCAGGTCCTATAGAGTCAACATGAGACAGATCAGGTCCTATAGAGTCAACATGAGACAGACCAGGTCCTAGAGAGTCAACATGAGACAGACAAGGTCCTATAGAGTCAACATGTCTCTGAGACAGATCAGGTCCTATAGAGTCAACATGAGACAGACCAGGTCCTATAGACACAACATATCTCTGAGACAGACCAGGTCCTATAGAGTCAATATGAGACAGATCAGGTCCTACAGAGTCAACATGAGACAGACCAGGACCTATAGAGTCAACATGAGACAGACCAGGTCCTATAGAGTCAACATGAGACATACCAGGTCCTATAGAGTCAACATGATACAGACCAGGTCCTATAGAGTCAACATGAGACAGACCAGGTCCTATAGAGTCAACATGAGACAGACCAGGTCCTATAGAGTCAACATGAGACAGCCCATGTCCTTTAGAGTCAACACAAGACAGATCAGGTCCTATAGAGTCAACATGAGACAGACCAGGTCCTATAGAGTCAACATGAGACAGACCAGGTCCTATAGAGTCAACATGAGACAGACCAGGTCCTATAGAGTCAACACAAGACAGATCAGGTCCTACAGAGTCAACATGAGACAGATCAGGTCCTATAGAGTCAACATGAGACAGATCAGGTCATATAGGTTCAACATGAAACAGACCGGATCCTATAGAGTCAACTGGAGACAGACCAGGTCCTATAGAGTCAACATGAGACAGACCAGGTCCTATAGAGTCAACATGAGACAGACCAGGTCCTATAGAGTCAACATGAGACAGACCAGGTCCTAGAGAGTCAACATGAGACAGACCAGGTCCTATAGAGTCAACATGAGACAGACCAGGTCCTATAGAGTCAACATGAGACAGACCAGGTCCTATAGAGTCAACATGAGACAGATCAGGTCCTATAGAGTCAACAATAGACAGACCAGGTCCTATAGAGTCAACAATAGACAGACCAGGTCCTATAGAGTCAACATGAGACAGACCAGGTCTTACAGCGTCAACATGAGACAGATCAGGTCCTATAGAGTCAACATGAGACAGATCAGGTCCTATAGAGTCAACATGAGACAGACCAGGTCCTATAGAGTCAACATGATACAGATCAGGTCCTATAGAGTCAACATGAGACAGACCAGGTCCTGTATAGTCAACATGAGACAGACCAGGTCCTATAGAGTCAACATGAGACAGACCAGGTCCTATAGAGTCAACATGAGACAGACCAGGTCCTATATAGTCAACATGAGACAGACCAGGTCCTATAGATTCAACATGAGACAGATCAGGTCCTATAGAGTCAACATGAGACAGACCAGGTCCTATATAGTCAACATGAGACAGACCAGGTCCTATAGATTCAACATGAGACAGATCAGATCCCATAGGGTCAACATGAGACAGATCAGGTCCTAAATAGTCAACATGTCTCTGAGACAGATCAGGGATTATATAGTCAACATGAGACAGATCAGGTCCTACAGAGTCAACATGAGACAGATCAGATCCTATAGAGTCAACATGAGACAGACCAGGTCCTATAGAGTCAACATGTCTCTGAGACAGACCAGGTCCTATAGAACCAACATGAGACAGACCAGGTCCTATAGAGTCAACATGAGACAGACCAGGTCCTACAGAGTCAACATGAGACAGACCAGGTCCTATAGATTCAACATGAGACAGATCAGGTCCTATAGAGTTAACATGATACATATCAGGTCCTATAGAGTCAACGTGAGACAGATCAGGTCCTATAGAGTCAACATGTCTCTGAGACAGATCAGGTCTTATATAGTCAACATGAGACAGATCAGGTCCTACAGAGTCAACATGAGACAGATCAGATCCTATAGAGTCAACATGAGACAGACCAGGTCCTATAGAGTCAACATGAGACAGATCAGGTCCTATAGAGTCAACATATCTCTGAGACAGACCAGGTCCTATAGAGTCAATATGAGACAGATCAGGTCCTACAGAGTCAACATGAGACAGACCAGGTCCTATAGAGCCAACATGAGACAGACCAGGTCCTATAGAGTCAACATGAGACAGACCAGGTCCTATAGAGTCGACATGAGACAGACTAGGTCCTATAGGATCAACATGAGACAGATCAGGTCCTATAGATTCAACATGAGACAGACCAGGTCCTATAGAGTCAACATGAGACAGACCAGGTCCTATAGAGTCAACATGAGACAGATCAGGTCCTATAGACACAACATATCTCTGAGACAGACCAGGTCCTATAGAGTCAATATGAGACAGATCAGGTCCTACAGAGTCAACATGAGACAGACCAGGTCCTATAGAGTCAACATGAGACAGACCAGGTCCTATAGAGTCAACATGAGACATACCAGGTCCTATAGAGTCAACATGAGACAGACCAGGTCCTATAGAGTCAACATGAGACAGACCAGGTCCTATAGAGTCAACATGAGACAGACCAGGTCCTATAGAGTCAATATGAGACAGATCAGGTCCTACAGAGTCAACATGAGACAGATCAGATCCTATAGAGTCAACATGAGACAGATCAGGTCCTACAGAGTCAACATGAGACAGATCAGGTCCTATAGAGTCAACATGTCTCTGAGACAGATCAGGTCTTATATAGTCAACATGAGACAGATCAGGTCCTACAGAGTCAACATGAAACAGATCAGATCCTATAGAGTCAACATGAGACAGACCAGGTCCTATAGAGTCAACATGTCTCTGAGACAGATCAGGTCCTATAGAGCCAACATGAGACAGACCAGGTCCTATAGAGTCAACATGAGACAGACCAGGTCCTATAGAGTCAACATGAGACAGACCAGGTCCTATAGATTCAACATGAGACAGATCAGGTCCTATAGAGTTAACATGATACATATCAGGTCCTATAGAGTCAACATGAGACAGATCAGGTCCTATAGAGTCAACATGTCTCTGAGACAGATCAGGTCTTATATAGTCAATATGAGACAGATCAGGTCCTATAGAGTCAACATGAGACAGACCAGGTCCTATAGATTCAACATGTCTCTGAGACAGATCAGGTCCTATAGAGTCAACATGAGACAGATCAGGTCCTATAGACACAACATATCTCTGAGACAGACCAGGTCCTATAGAGTCAACATGAGACATACCAGGTCCTATAGAGTCAACATGAGACAGACCAGGTCCTATAGAGTCAACTGGAGACAGACCAGGTCCTATAGAGTCAACATGAGACAGACCAGGTCTTACAGCGTCAACATGAGACAGATCAGGTCCTATAGAGTCAACATGAGACAGATCAGGTCCTATAGAGTCAACATGAGACAGATCAGGTCCTATAGAGTCAACATGAGACAGGACAGGTCCTATAGAGTCAACATGAGACATACCAGGTCCTATAGAGTCAACATGAGACAGACCAGGTCCTATAGAGTCAACATGAGACAGACCAGGTCCTATAGAGTCAACATGAGACAGACCAGGTCCTATAGAGTCAATATGAGACAGACCAGGTCCTATAGAGTCAACATGAGACAGCCCAGGTCCTATAGAGTCAACACAAGACAGATCAGGTCCTATAGAGTCAATATGAGACAGATCAGGTCCTACAGAGTCAACATGAGACAGACCAGGTCCTATAGAGTCAACATGAGACAGACCAGGTCCTATAGAGCCAACATGAGACAGCCCAGGTCCTATAGAGTCAACACAAGACAGATCAGGTCCTATAGAGTCAACATGAGACAGATCAGGTCCTATAGAGTCAACATGAGACAGACCAGGTCCTAGAGAGTCAACATGAGACAGACAAGGTCCTATAGAGTCAACATGTCTCTGAGACAGATCAGGTCCTATAGAGTCAACATGAGACAGACCAGGTCCTATAGACACAACATATCTCTGAGACAGACCAGGTCCTATAGAGTCAATATGAGACAGATCAGGTCCTACAGAGTCAACATGAGACAGACCAGGACCTATAGAGTCAACATGAGACAGACCAGGTCCTATAGAGTCAACATGAGACATACCAGGTCCTATAGAGTCAACATGATACAGACCAGGTCCTATAGAGTCAACATGAGACAGACCAGGTCCTATAGAGTCAACATGAGACAGACCAGGTCCTATAGAGTCAACATGAGACAGCCCATGTCCTTTAGAGTCAACACAAGACAGATCAGGTCCTATAGAGTCAACATGAGACAGACCAGGTCCTATAGAGTCAACATGAGACAGACCAGGTCCTATAGAGTCAACATGAGACAGACCAGGTCCTATAGAGTCAACACAAGACAGATCAGGTCCTACAGAGTCAACATGAGACAGATCAGGTCCTATAGAGTCAACATGAGACAGATCAGGTCATATAGGTTCAACATGAAACAGACCGGATCCTATAGAGTCAACTGGAGACAGACCAGGTCCTATAGAGTCAACATGAGACAGACCAGGTCCTATAGAGTCAACATGAGACAGACCAGGTCCTATAGAGTCAACATGAGACAGACCAGGTCCTAGAGAGTCAACATGAGACAGACCAGGTCCTATAGAGTCAACATGAGACAGACCAGGTCCTATAGAGTCAACATGAGACAGACCAGGTCCTATAGAGTCAACATGAGACAGATCAGGTCCTATAGAGTCAACAATAGACAGACCAGGTCCTATAGAGTCAACAATAGACAGACCAGGTCCTATAGAGTCAACATGAGACAGACCAGGTCTTACAGCGTCAACATGAGACAGATCAGGTCCTATAGAGTCAACATGAGACAGATCAGGTCCTATAGAGTCAACATGAGACAGACCAGGTCCTATAGAGTCAACATGATACAGATCAGGTCCTATAGAGTCAACATGAGACAGACCAGGTCCTGTAGAGTCAACATGAGACAGACCAGGTCCTATAGAGTCAACATGAGACAGACCAGGTCCTATAGAGTCAACATGAGACAGACCAGGTCCTATATAGTCAACATGAGACAGACCAGGTCCTATAGATTCAACATGAGACAGATCAGGTCCTATAGAGTCAACATGAGACAGACCAGGTCCTATATAGTCAACATGAGACAGACCAGGTCCTATAGATTCAACATGAGACAGATCAGATCCCATAGGGTCAACATGAGACAGATCAGGTCCTAAATAGTCAACATGTCTCTGAGACAGATCAGGGATTATATAGTCAACATGAGACAGATCAGGTCCTACAGAGTCAACATGAGACAGATCAGATCCTATAGAGTCAACATGAGACAGACCAGGTCCTATAGAGTCAACATGTCTCTGAGACAGACCAGGTCCTATAGAACCAACATGAGACAGACCAGGTCCTATAGAGTCAACATGAGACAGACCAGGTCCTACAGAGTCAACATGAGACAGACCAGGTCCTATAGATTCAACATGAGACAGATCAGGTCCTATAGAGTTAACATGATACATATCAGGTCCTATAGAGTCAACGTGAGACAGATCAGGTCCTATAGAGTCAACATGTCTCTGAGACAGATCAGGTCTTATATAGTCAACATGAGACAGATCAGGTCCTACAGAGTCAACATGAGACAGATCAGATCCTATAGAGTCAACATGAGACAGACCAGGTCCTATAGAGTCAACATGAGACAGATCAGGTCCTATAGAGTCAACATATCTCTGAGACAGACCAGGTCCTATAGAGTCAATATGAGACAGATCAGGTCCTACAGAGTCAACATGAGACAGACCAGGTCCTATAGAGCCAACATGAGACAGACCAGGTCCTATAGAGTCAACATGAGACAGACCAGGTCCTATAGAGTCGACATGAGACAGACTAGGTCCTATAGGATCAACATGAGACAGATCAGGTCCTATAGATTCAACATGAGACAGACCAGGTCCTATAGAGTCAACATGAGACAGACCAGGTCCTATAGAGTCAACATGAGACAGATCAGGTCCTATAGACACAACATATCTCTGAGACAGACCAGGTCCTATAGAGTCAATATGAGACAGATCAGGTCCTACAGAGTCAACATGAGACAGACCAGGTCCTATAGAGTCAACATGAGACAGACCAGGTCCTATAGAGTCAACATGAGACATACCAGGTCCTATAGAGTCAACATGAGACAGACCAGGTCCTATAGAGTCAACATGAGACAGACCAGGTCCTATAGAGTCAACATGAGACAGACCAGGTCCTATAGAGTCAATATGAGACAGATCAGGTCCTACAGAGTCAACATGAGACAGATCAGATCCTATAGAGTCAACATGAGACAGATCAGGTCCTACAGAGTCAACATGAGACAGATCAGGTCCTATAGAGTCAACATGTCTCTGAGACAGATCAGGTCTTATATAGTCAACATGAGACAGATCAGGTCCTACAGAGTCAACATGAAACAGATCAGATCCTATAGAGTCAACATGAGACAGACCAGGTCCTATAGAGTCAACATGTCTCTGAGACAGATCAGGTCCTATAGAGCCAACATGAGACAGACCAGGTCCTATAGAGTCAACATGAGACAGACCAGGTCCTATAGAGTCAACATGAGACAGACCAGGTCCTATAGATTCAACATGAGACAGATCAGGTCCTATAGAGTTAACATGATACATATCAGGTCCTATAGAGTCAACATGAGACAGATCAGGTCCTATAGAGTCAACATGTCTCTGAGACAGATCAGGTCTTATATAGTCAATATGAGACAGATCAGGTCCTACAGAGTCAACATGAGACAGATCAGATCCTATAGAGTCAACATGAGACAGATCAGGTCCTACAGAGTCAACATGAGACAGATCAGGTCCTATAGAGTCAAAATGTCTCTGAGACAGATCAGGTCTTATATAGTCAACATGAGACAGATCAGGTCCTACAGAGTCAACATGAGACAGACCAGGTCCTATAGAGCCAACATGAGACAGACCAGGTCCTATAGAGTCAACATGAGACAGACCAGGTCCTATAGAGTCGACATGAGACAGACCAGGTCCTATAGGATCAACATGAGACAGATCAGGTCCTATAGATTCAACATGAGACAGACCAGGTCCTATAGAGTCAACATGAGACAGACCAGGTCCTATAGAGTCAACATGAGACAGATCAGGTCCTATAGACACAACATATCTCTGAGACAGACCAGGTCCTATAGAGTCAATATGAGACATACCAGGTCCTATAGAGTCAACATGAGACAGACCAGGTCCTATAGAGTCAACATGAGACAGACCAGGTCCTATAGAGTCAACATGAGACAGACCAGGTCCTATAGAGTCAACATGAGACAGACCAGGTCCTATAGAGTCAATATGAGACAGATCAGATCCTATAGAGTCAACATGAGACAGATCAGATCCTATAGAGTCAACATGAGACAGATCAGGTCCTACAGAGTCAACATGAGACAGATCAGGTCCTAAAGAGTCAACACGTCTCTGAGACAGATCAGGTCTTATATAGTCAACATGAGACAGATCAGGTCCTACAGAGTCAACATGAAACAGATCAGATCCTATAGAGTCAACATGAGACAGACCAGGTCCTATAGAGTCAACATGTCTCTGAGACAGATCAGGTCCTACAGAGCCAACATGAGACAGACCAGGTCCTATAGAGTCAACATGAGACAGACCAGGTCCTATAGAGTCAACATGAGACAGACCAGGTCCTATAGATTCAACATGAGACAGATCAGGTCCTATAGAGTTAACATGATACATATCAGGTCCTATAGAGTCAACATGAGACAGATCAGGTCCTATAGAGTCAACATGTCTCTGAGACAGATCAGGTCTTATATAGTCAATATGAGACAGATCAGGTCCTACAGAGTCAACATGAGACAGATCAGATCCTATAGAGTCAACATGAGACAGATCAGGTCCTACAGAGTCAACATGAGACAGATCAGGTCCTATAGAGTCAACATGTCTCTGAGACAGATCAGGTCTTATATAGTCAACATGAGACAGATCAGTTCCTACAGAGTCAACATGAGACAGATCAGATCCTATAGAGTCAACATGAGACAGACCAGGTCCTATAGAGTCAACATGAGACAGATCAGGTCCTATAGAGTCAACATATCTCTGAGACAGACCAGGTCCTATAGAGTCAATATGAGACAGATCAGGTCCTACAGAGTCAACATGAGACAGACCAGGTCCTATAGAGCCAACATGAGACAGACCAGGTCCTATAGAGTCAACATGAGACAGACCAGGTCCTATAGAGTCAACATTAGACAGACCAGGTCCTATAGAGTCAACATGAGACAGATCAGGTCCTATAGAGTCAACAATAGACAGACCAGGTCCTATAGAGTCAACAATAGACAGACCAGGTCCTATAGAGTCAACATGAGTCAGACCAGGTCTTACAGCGTCAACATGAGACAGATCAGGTCCTATAGAGTCAACATGAGACAGATCAGGTCCTATAGAGTCAACATATCTCTGAGACAGACCAGGTACTATAGAGTCAATATGAGACAGATCAGGTCCTATAGAGTCAACATGAGACAGATCAGGTCCTATAGGATCAACATGAGACAGATCTTGTCCTATAGATTCAACATGAGACAGACCAGGTCCTATAGAGTCAACATGAGACAGACCAGGTCCTATAGAGTCAACATGTCTCAGACAGATCAGGTCCTGTAGAGTCAACATGAGACAGATCAGGTCCTATAGAGTCAACATGTCTCTGAGACAGATCAGGTCTTATATAGTCAATATGAGACAGATCAGGTCCTACAGAGTCAACATGAGACAGATCAGATCCTATAGAGTCAACATGAGACAGATCAGGTCCTACAGAGTCAACATGAGACAGATAAGGTCCTATAGAGTCAACATGTCTCTGAGACAGATCAGGTCTTATATAGTCAACATGAGACAGATCAGTTCCTACAGAGTCAACATGAGACAGATCAGATCCTATAGAGTCAACATGAGACAGACCAGGTCCTATAGAGTCAACATGAGACAGATCAGGTCCTATAGAGTCAACATATCTCTGAGACAGACCAGGTCCTATAGAGTCAATATGAGACAGATCAGGTCCTACAGAGTCAACATGAGACAGACCAGGTCCTATAGAGCCAACATGAGACAGACCAGGTCCTATAGAGTCAACATGAGACAGACCAGGTCCTATAGAGTCAACATGAGACAGACCAGGTCCTATAGAGTCAACATGAGACAGATCAGGTCCTATAGAGTCAACAATAGACAGACCAGGTCCTATAGAGTCAACAATAGACAGACCAGGTCCTATAGAGTCAACATGAGACAGACCAGGTCTTACAGCGTCAACATGAGACAGATCAGGTCCTATAGAGTCAACATGAGACAGATCAGGTCCTATAGAGTCAACATATCTCTGAGACAGACCAGGTACTATAGAGTCAATATGAGACAGATCAGGTCCTATAGAGTCAACATGAGACAGATCAGGTCCTATAGGATCAACATGAGACAGATCAGGTCCTATAGATTCAACATGAGACAGACCAGGTCCTATAGAGTCAACATGAGACAGACCAGGTCCTATAGAGTCAACATGTCTCAGACAGATCAGGTCCTGTAGAGTCAACATGAGACAGATCAGGTCCTATAGACACAACATATCTCTGAGACAGACCAGGTCCTATAGAGTCAACATGAGACAGATCAGGTCCTATAGAGTCAACATGAGACAGATCAGGTCCTATAGAGTCAACATGAGACAGACCAGGTCCTGTAGAGTCAACATGAGACAGACCAGGTCCTATAGAGTCAACATGAGACAGACCAGGTCCTATAGAGTCAACATGAGACAGACCAGGTCCTATAGAGTCAACATGAGACAGACCAGGTCCTATAGATTCAACATGAGACAGATCAGGTCCTATAGAGTCAACAATAGACAGACCAGGTCCTATAGAGTCAACAATAGACAGACCAGGTCCTATAGAGTCAACATGAGACAGACCAGGTCTTACAGCGTCAACTTGAGACAGATCAGGTCCTATAGAGTCAACATGAGACAGATCAGGTCCTATAGAGTCAACATATCTCTGAGACAGACCAGGTACTATAGAGTCAATATGAGACAGATCAGGTCCCATAGAGTCAACATGAGACAGATCAGGTCCTATAGGATCAACATGAGACAGATCAGGTCCTATAGATTCAACATGAGACAGACCAGGTCCTATAGAGTCAACATGAGACAGACCAGGTCCTATAGAGTCAACATGAGACAGACCAGGTCCTATAGAGTCAACATGTCTCAGACAGATCAGGTCCTGTAGAGTCAACATGAGACAGATCAGGTCCTATAGACACAACATATCTCTGAGACAGACCAGGTCCTATAGAGTCAACATGAGACAGATCAGGTCCTATAGAGTCAACATGAGACAGACCAGGTCCTGTAGAGTCAACATGAGACAGACCAGGTCCTATAGAGTCAACATGAGACAGACCAGGTCCTATAGAGTCAACATGAGACAGACAAGGTCCTATAGAGTCAACATGAGACAGACCAGGTCCTATAGATTCAACATGAGACAGATCAGGTCCTATAGAGTCAACATGATACATATCAGGTCCTATAGAGTCAACATGAGACAGCCCAGGTCCTATAGAGTCAACAAAAGACAGATCAGGTCCTATAGAGTCAACATGAGACAGATCAGGTCCTATAGGGTCAACATGAAACAGACGGGATCCTATAGAGTCAACATGAGACAGACCAGGTCCTATAGAGTCAACATGAGACAGACCAGGTCCTAGAGAGTCAACATGAGACAGACCAGGTCCTATAGAGTCAACATGAGACAGACCAGGTCCTATAGAGTCAACATGAGACAGACCAGGTCCTATAGAGTCAACATGAGACAGATCAGGTCCTATAGAGTCAACAATAGACAGACCAGGTCCTATAGAGTCAACAATAGACAGACCAGGTCCTATAGAGTCAAGATGAGACAGACCAGGTCCTATAGAGTCAACATGAGACAGACCAGGTCCTATAGAGTCAACATGATACAGATCAGGTCCTATAGAGTCAACATGAGACAGCCCAGGTCCTATAGAGTCAACACAAGACAGATCAGGTCCTATAGAGTCAACATGAGACAGATCAGGTCCTATAGGGTCAACATGAAACAGACGGGATCCTATAGAGTCAACATGAGACAGACCAGGTCCTATAGAGTCAACATGAGACAGACCAGGTCCTAGAGAGTCAACATGAGACAGACCAGGTCCTATAGAGTCAACATGAGACAGACCAGGTCCTATAGAGTCAACATGAGACAGACCAGGTCCTATAGAGTCAACATGAGACAGATCAGGTCCTATAGAGTCAACAATAGACAGACCAGGTCCTATAGAGTCAACAATAGACAGACCAGGTCCTATAGAGTCAACATGAGACAGACCAGGTCTTACAGCGTCAACATGAGACAGATCAGGTCCTATAGAGTCAACATGAGACAGACCAGGTCCTATAGAGTCAACATGAGACAGACCAGGTCCTATAGAGTCAACATGATACAGATCAGGTCCTATAGAGTCAACATGAGACAGACCAGGTCCTGTAGAGTCAGCATGAGACAGACCAGGTCCTATTGAGTCAACATGAGACAGATCAGGTCCTATAGAGTCAACATGAGACAGATCAGGTCCTATAGAGTCAACATGAGACAGACCAGGTCCTATAGAGTCAACATGAGACAGACCAGGTCCTATAGAGTCAACATGAGACAGACCAGGTCATATAGAGTCAACATGAGACAGCCCAGGTCCTATAGAGTCAACACAAGACAGATCAGGTCCTATAGAGTCAACATGAGACAGATCAGGTCCTATAGGGTCAACATGAAACAGACCGGATCCTATAGAGTCAACTGGAGACAGACCGGATCCTATAGAGTCAACTGGAGACAGACCAGGTCCTATAGAGTCAACATGAGACAGACCAGGTCCTATAGAGTCAACATGAGACAGACCAGGTCCTAGAGAGTCAACATGAGACAGATCAGGTCCTATAGGGTCAACATGAAACAGACCAGGTCCTATAGAGTCAACTGGAGACAGACCAGGTCCTATAGAGTCAACATGAGACAGACCAGGTCCTATAGAGTCAACATGAGACAGACCAGGTCCTATAGAGTCAACATGAGACAGATCAGGTCCTAGAGAGTCAACATGAGACAGACCAGGTCCTATAGAGTCAACATGAGACAGACCAGGTCCTATAGAGTCAACATGAGACAGACCAGGTCCTATAGAGTCACCATGAGACAGATCAGGTCCTATAGAGTCAACAATAGACAGACCAGGTCCTATAGAGTCAACAATAGACAGACCAGGTCCTATAGAGTCAACATAAGACAGACCAGGTCTTACAGCGTCAACATGAGACAGATCAGGTCCTATAGAGTCAACATGAGACAGATCAGGTCCTATAGAGTCAACATGAGACAGACCAGGTCCTATAGAGTCAACATGAGACAGACCAGGTCCTATAGGATCGACATGAGACAGATCAGGTCCTATAGATTCAACATGAGACAGACCAGGTCCTATAGAGTCAACATGAGACAGACAAGGTCCTATAGAGTCAACATGTCTCTGAGACAGATCAGGTCCTATAGAGTCAACATGAGACAGATCAGGTCCTATAGACACAACATATCTCTGAGACAGACCAGGTCCTATAGAGTCAACATGAGACAGCCCAGGTCCTATAGAGTCAACAAAAGACAGATCAGGTCCTATAGAGTCAACATGAGACAGATCAGGTCCTATAGGGTCAACATGAAACAGACGGGTTCCTATAGAGTCAACATGAGACAGACCAGGTCCTATAGAGTCAACATGAGACAGACCAGGTCCTAGAGAGTCAACATGAGACAGACCAGGTCCTATAGAGTCAACATGAGACAGACCAGGTCCTATAGAGTCAACATGAGACAGACCAGGTCCTATAGAGTCAACATGAGACAGATCAGGTCCTATAGAGTCAACAATAGACAGACCAGGTCCTATAGAGTCAACAATAGACAGACCAGGTCCTATAGAGTCAAGATGAGACAGACCAGGTCCTATAGAGTCAACATGAGACAGACCAGGTCCTATAGAGTCAACATGATACAGATCAGGTCCTATAGAGTCAACATGAGACAGCCCAGGTCCTATAGAGTCAACACAAGACAGATCAGGTCCTATAGAGTCAACATGAGACAGATCAGGTCCTATAGGGTCAACATGAAACAGACGGGATCCTATAGAGTCAACATGAGACAGACCAGGTCCTATAGAGTCAACATGAGACAGACCAGGTCCTAGAGAGTCAACATGAGACAGACCAGGTCCTATAGAGTCAACATGAGACAGACCAGGTCCTATAGAGTCAACATGAGACAGACCAGGTCCTATAGAGTCAACATGAGACAGATCAGGTCCTATAGAGTCAACAATAGACAGACCAGGTCCTATAGAGTCAACAATAGACAGACCAGGTCCTATAGAGTCAACATGAGACAGACCAGGTCTTACAGCGTCAACATGAGACAGATCAGGTCCTATAGAGTCAACATGAGACAGACCAGGTCCTATAGAGTCAACATGAGACAGACCAGGTCCTATAGAGTCAACATGATACAGATCAGGTCCTATAGAGTCAACATGAGACAGACCAGGTCCTGTAGAGTCAGCATGAGACAGACCAGGTCCTATTGAGTCAATATGAGACAGATCAGGTCCTATAGAGTCAACATGAGACAGATCAGGTCCTATAGAGTCAACATGAGACAGACCAGGTCCTATAGAGTCAACATGAGACAGACCAGGTCCTATAGAGTCAACATGAGACAGACCAGGTCCTATAGAGTCAACATGAGACAGACCAGGTCATATAGAGTCAACATGAGACAGCCCAGGTCCTATAGAGTCAACACAAGACAGATCAGGTCCTATAGAGTCAACATGAGACAGATCAGGTCCTATAGGGTCAACATGAAACAGACCGGATCCTATAGAGTCAACTGGAGACAGACCGGATCCTATAGAGTCAACTGGAGACAGACCAGGTCCTATAGAGTCAACATGAGACGGACCAGGTCCTATAGAGTCAACATGAGACAGACCAGGTCCTAGAGAGTCAACATGAGACAGATCAGGTCCTATAGGGTCAACATGAAACAGACCAGGTCCTATAGAGTCAACTGGAGACAGACCAGGTCCTATAGAGTCAACATGAGACAGACCAGGTCCTATAGATTCAACATGAGACAGATCAGGTCCTATAGAGTCAACATGAGACAGATCAGGTCCTATAGAGTCAACATGAGACAGACCAGGTCCTATAAAGTCAACATGAGACAGACCAGGTCCTATAGAGTCAACATGAGACAGACCAGGTCCTATAGAGTCAACATGAGACAGACCAGGTCATATAGAGTCAACATGAGACAGCCCAGGTCCTATAGAGTCAACACAAGACAGATCAGGTCCTATAGAGTCAACATGAGACAGATCAGGTCCTATAGGGTCAACATGAAACAGACCGGATCCTATAGAGTCAACTGGAGACAGACCGGATCCTATAGAGTCAACTGGAGACAGACCAGGTCCTATAGAGTCAACATGAGACAGACCAGGTCCTATAGAGTCAACATGAGACAGACCAGGTCCTAGAGAGTCAACATGAGACAGATCAGGTCCTATAGGGTCAACATGAAACAGACCAGGTCCTATAGAGTCAACTGGAGACAGACCAGGTCCTATAGAGTCAACATGAGACAGACCAGGTCCTATAGAGTCAACATGAGACAGACCAGGTCCTATAGAGTCAACATGAGACAGATCAGGTCCTAGAGAGTCAACATGAGACAGACCAGGTCCTATAGAGTCAACATGAGACAGACCAGGTCCTATAGAGTCAACATGAGACAGACCAGGTCCTATAGAGTCAACATGAGACAGATCAGGTCCTATAGAGTCAACAATAGACAGACCAGGTCCTATAGAGTCAACAATAGACAGACCAGGTCCTATAGAGTCAACATAAGACAGACCAGGTCTTACAGCGTCAACATGAGACAGATCAGGTCCTATAGAGTCAACATGAGACAGATCAGGTCCTATAGAGTCAACATGAGACAGACCAGGTCCTATAGAGTCAACATGAGACAGACCAGGTCCTATAGGATCAACATGAGACAGATCAGGTCCTATAGATTCAACATGAGACAGACTAGGTCCTATAGAGTCAACATGAGACAGACAAGGTCCTATAGAGTCAACATGTCTCTGAGACAGATCAGGTCCTATAGAGTCAACATGAGACAGATCAGGTCCTATAGACACAACATATATCTGAGACAGACCAGGTCCTATAGAGTCAACATGAGACAGCCCAGGTCCTATAGAGTCAACAAAAGACAGATCAGGTCCTATAGAGTCAACATGAGACAGATCAGGTCCTATAGGGTCAACATGAAACAGACGGGTTCCTATAGAGTCAACATGAGACAGACCAGGTCCTATAGAGTCAACATGAGACAGACCAGGTCCTAGAGAGTCAACATGAGACAGACCAGGTCCTATAGAGTCAACATGAGACAGACCAGGTCCTATAGAGTCAACATGAGACAGACCAGGTCCTATAGAGTCAACATGAGACAGATCAGGTCCTATAGAGTCAACAATAGACAGACCAGGTCCTATAGAGTCAACAATAGACAGACCAGGTCCTATAGAGTCAAGATGAGACAGACCAGGTCCTATAGAGTCAACATGAGACAGACCAGGTCCTATAGAGTCAACATGATACAGATCAGGTCCTATAGAGTCAACATGAGACAGCCCAGGTCCTATAGAGTCAACACAAGACAGATCAGGTCCTATAGAGTCAACATGAGACAGATCAGGTCCTATAGGGTCAACATGAAACAGACGGGATCCTATAGAGTCAACATGAGACAGACCAGGTCCTATAGAGTCAACATGAGACAGACCAGGTCCTAGAGAGTCAACATGAGACAGACCAGGTCCTATAGAGTCAACATGAGACAGACCAGGTCCTATAGAGTCAACATGAGACAGACCAGGTCCTATAGAGTCAACATGAGACAGATCAGGTCCTATAGAGTCAACAATAGACAGACCAGGTCCTATAGAGTCAACAATAGACAGACCAGGTCCTATAGAGTCAACATGAGACAGACCAGGTCTTACAGCGTCAACATGAGACAGATCAGGTCCTATAGAGTCAACATGAGACAGACCAGGTCCTATAGAGTCAACATGAGACAGACCAGGTCCTATAGAGTCAACATGATACAGATCAGGTCCTATAGAGTCAACATGAGACAGACCAGGTCCTGTAGAGTCAGCATGAGACAGACCAGGTCCTATTGAGTCAACATGAGACAGATCAGGTCCTATAGAGTCAACATGAGACAGATCAGGTCCTATAGAGTCAACATGAGACAGACCAGGTCCTATAGAGTCAACATGAGACAGACCAGGTCCTATAGAGTCAACATGAGACAGACCAGGTCCTATAGAGTCAACATGAGACAGACCAGGTCATATAGAGTCAACATGAGACAGCCCAGGTCCTATAGAGTCAACACAAGACAGATCAGGTCCTATAGAGTCAACATGAGACAGATCAGGTCCTATAGGGTCAACATGAAACAGACCGGATCCTATAGAGTCAACTGGAGACAGACCGGATCCTATAGAGTCAACTGGAGACAGACCAGGTCCTATAGAGTCAACATGAGACAGACCAGGTCCTATAGAGTCAACATGAGACAGACCAGGTCCTAGAGAGTCAACATGAGACAGATCAGGTCCTATAGGGTCAACATGAAACAGACCAGGTCCTATAGAGTCAACTGGAGACAGACCAGGTCCTATAGAGTCAACATGAGACAGACCAGGTCCTATAGAGTCAACATGAGACAGACCAGGTCCTATAGAGTCAACATGAGACAGATCAGGTCCTAGAGAGTCAACATGAGACAGACCAGGTCCTATAGAGTCAACATGAGACAGACCAGGTCCTATAGAGTCAACATGAGACAGACCAGGTCCTATAGAGTCAACATTAGACAGATCAGGTCCTATAGAGTCAACAATAGACAGACCAGGTCCTATAGAGTCAACAATAGACAGACCAGGTCCTATAGAGTCAACATAAGACAGACCAGGTCTTACAGCGTCAACATGAGACAGATCAGGTCCTATAGAGTCAACATGAGACAGATCAGGTCCTATAGAGTCAACATGAGACAGACCAGGTCCTATAGAGTCAACATGAGACAGACCAGGTCCTATAGGATCAACATGATACAGATCAGGTCCTATAGATTCAACATGAGACAGACCAGGTCCTATAGAGTCAACATGAGACAGACAAGGTCCTATAGAGTCAACATGTCTCTGAGACAGATCAGGTCCTATAGAGTCAACATGAGACAGATCAGGTCCTATAGACACAACATATCTCTGAGACAGACCAGGTCCTATAGAGTCAATATGAGACAGATCAGGTCCTACAGAGTCAACATGACACAGACCAGGTCCTATAGAGTCAACATGAGACAGACCAGGTCCTATAGGGTCAACATGAAACAGACCGGATCCTATAGAGTCAACTGGAGACAGACCGGATCCTATAGAGTCAACTGGAGACAGATCAGGTCCTATAGAGTCAACATGAGACAGACCAGGTCCTATAGAGTCAACATGAGACAGACCAGGTCCTATAGAGTCAACATGAGACAGACCAGGTCCTATAGAGTCAACATGAAACAGACCAGGTCCTATAGAGTCAACATGAGACAGACCAGGTCCTATAGAGTCAACATGAGACAGACCAGGTCCTAGAGAGTCAACATGAGACAGATCAGGTCCTATAGAGTCAACATGAGACAGACCAGGTCCTATAGAGTCAACATGAGACACACCAGGTCCTATAGAGTCAACATGAGACAGATCAGGTCCTATAGGGTCAACATGAAACAGACGGGATCCTATAGAGTCAACATGAGACAGACCAGGTCCTATAGAGTCAACATGAGACAGACCAGGTCCTAGAGAGTCAACATGAGACAGACCAGGTCCTATAGAGTCAACATGAGACAGACCAGGTCCTATAGAGTCAACATGAGAAAGATCAGGTCCTATAGAGTCAACAATAGACAGACCAGGTCCTAAAGAGTCAACAATAGACAGACCAGGTCCTATAGAGTCAACATGAGACAGACCAGGTCTTACAGCGTCAACATGAGACAGATCAGGTCCTATAGAGTCAACATGAGACAGACCAGGTCCTATAGAGTCAACATGAGACAGACCAGGTCCTATAGAGTCAACATGATACAGATCAGGTCCTATAGAGTCAACATGAGACAGACCAGGTCCTATTGAGTCAACATGAGACAGATCAGGTCCTATAGAGTCAACATGAGACAGATCAGGTCCTATAGAGTCAACATGAGACAGACCAGGTCCTATAGAGTCAACATGAGACAGACCAGGTCCTATAGAGTCAACATGAGACAGACCAGGTCCTATAGAGTCAACATGAGACAGACCAGGTCCTATAGAGTCAACATGAGACAGCCCAGGTCCTATAGAGTCAACACAAGACAGATCAGGTCCTATAGAGTCAACATGAGACAGATCAGGTCCTATAGAGTCAACATGAGACAGATCAGGTCCTATAGGGTCAACATGAAACAGACCGGATCCTATAGAGTCAACTGGAGACAGACCAGGTCCTATAGAGTCAACATGAGACAGACCAGGTCCTATAGAGTCAACATGAGACAGACCAGGTCCTATAGAGTCAACATGAGACAGATCAGGTCCTATAGGGTCAACATGAAACAGACCAGGTCCTATAGAGTCAACTGGAGACAGACCAGGTCCTATAGAGTCAACATGAGACAGACCAGGTCCTATAGAGTCAACATGAGGCAGACCAGGTCCTATAGAGTCAACATGAGACAGACCAGGTCCTATAGAGTCAACATGAGACAGACCAGGTCCTATAGAGTCAACATGAGACAGATCAGGTCCTATAGAGTCAACAATAGACAGACCAGGTCCTATAGAGTCAACAATAGACAGACCAGGTCCTATAGAGTCAACATGAGACAGACCAGGTCTTACAGCGTCAACATGAGACAGATCAGGTCCTATAGAGTCAACATGAGACAGATCAGGTCCTATAGAGTCAACATGAGACAGACCAGGTCCTATAGAGTCAACATGAGACAGACAAGGTCCTATAGAGTCAACATGTCTCTGAGACAGATCAGGTCCTATAGAGTCAACATGAGACAGATCAGGTCCTATAGAGTCAACATGTCTCTGAGACAGACCAGGTCCTATAGGGTCAACATGAAACAGACCGGATCCTATAGAGTCAACTGGAGACAGACCGGATCCTATAGAGTCAACTGGAGACAGATCAGGTCCTATAGAGTCAACATGAGACAGACCAGGTCCTATAGAGTCAACATGAGACTGACCAGGTCCTATAGAGTCAACATGAGACAGACCAGGTCCTATAGAGTCAACATGAAACAGACCGGATGCTATAGAGTCAACTGGAGACAGACCGGATCCTATAGAGTCAACTGGAGACAGACCAGGTCCTATAGAGTCAACATGAGACAGACCAGGTCCTATAGAGTCAACATGAGACAGACCAGGTCCTAGAGAGTCAACATGAGACAGATCAGGTCCTATAGGGTCAACATGAAACAGACCAGGTCCTATAGAGTCAACTGGAGACAGACCAGGTCCTATAGAGTCAACATGAGACAGACCAGGTCCTATAGAGTCAACATGAGACAGACCAGGTCCTATAGAGTCAACATGAGACAGATCAGGTCCTATAGGGTCAACATGAAACAGACGGGATCCTATAGAGTCAACATGAGACAGACCAGGTCCTATAGAGTCAACATGAGACAGACCAGGTCCTAGAGAGTCAACAGAGACAGACCAGGTCCTATAGAGTCAACATGAGACAGACCAGGTCCTATAGAGTCAACATGAGACAGATCAGGTCCTATAGAGTCAACAGTAGACAGACCAGGTCCTAAAGAGTCAACAATAGACAGACCAGGTCCTATAGAGTCAACATGAGACAGACCAGGTCTTACAGCGTCAACATGAGACAGATCAGGTCCTATAGAGTCAACATGAGACAGACCAGGTCCTATAGAGTCAACATGAGACAGACCAGGTCCTATAGAGTCAACATGATACAGATCAGGTCCTATAGAGTCAACATGAGACAGACCAGGTCCTGTAGAGTCAGCATGAGACAGACCAGGTCCTATTGAGTCAACATGAGACAGATCAGGTCCTATAGAGTCAACATGAGACAGATCAGGTCCTATAGAGTCAACATGAGACAGACCAGGTCCTATAGAGTCAACATGAGACAGACCAGGTCCTATAGAGTCAACATGAGACAGACCAGGTCCTATAGAGTCAACATGAGACAGACCAGGTCCTATAGAGTCAACATGAGACAGCCCAGGTCCTATAGAGTCAACACAAGACAGATCAGGTCCTATAGAGTCAACATGAGACAGATCAGGTCCTATAGAGTCAACATGAGACAGATCAGGTCCTATAGGGTCAACATGAAACAGACCGGATCCTATAGAGTCAACTGGAGACAGACCAGGTCCTATAGAGTCAACATGAGACAGACCAGGTCCTATAGAGTCAACATGAGACAGACCAGGTCCTATAGAGTCAACATGAGACAGATCAGGTCCTATAGGGTCAACATGAAACAGACCAGGTCCTATAGAGTCAACTGGAGACAGACCAGGTCCTATAGAGTCAACATGAGACAGACCAGGTCCTATAGAGTCAACATGAGGCAGACCAGGTCCTATAGTCAACATGAGACAGACCAGGTCCTATAGAGTCAACATGAGACAGACCAGGTCCTATAGAGTCAACATGAGACAGATCAGGTCCTATAGAGTCAACAATAGACAGACCAGGTCCTATAGAGTCAACAATAGACAGACCAGGTCCTATAGAGTCAACATGAGACAGACCAGGTCTTACAGCGTCAACATGAGACAGATCAGGTCCTATAGAGTCAACATGAGACAGATCAGGTCCTATAGAGTCAACATGAGACAGACCAGGTCCTATAGAGTCAACATGAGACAGACCAGGTCCTATAGGATCAACATGAGACAGATCAGGTCCTATAGATTCAACATGAGACAGACCAGGTCCTATAGAGTCAACATGAGACAGACAAGGTCCTATAGAGTCAAAATGTCTCTGAGACAGATCAGGTCCTATAGAGTCAACATGAGACAGATCAGGTCCTATAGACACAACATATCTCTGAGACAGACCAGGTCCTATAGAGTCAATATGAGACAGATCAGGTCCTACAGAGTCAACATGAGACAGACCAGGTCCTATAGAGTCAACATGAGACAGATCAGGTCCTATAGAGTCAACATGAGACATACCAGGTCCTATAGAGTCAACATGAGACAGACCAGGTCCTATAGAGTCAACATGAGACAGACCAGGTCCTATAGAGTCAACATGAGACAGACCAGGTCCTATAGAGTCAACATGAGACAGACCAGGTCCTATAGAGTCAACATGAGACAGCCCAGGTCCTATAGACTCAACACAAGACAGATCAGGTCCTATAGAGTCAACATGAGACAGATCAGGTCCTATAGAGTCAACATGAGACAGATCAGGTCCTATAGGGTCAACATGAAACAGACGGGATCCTATAGAGTCAACTGGAGACAGACCAGGTCCTATAGAGTCAACATGAGACAGACCAGGTCCTATAGAGTCAACATGAGACAGACCAGGTCCTATAGAGTCAACATGAGACAGACCAGGTCCTATAGAGTCAACATGAGACAGACCAGGTCCTATAGAGTCAACATGAGACAGACCAGGTCCTATAGAGTCAACATGAGACAGATCAGGTCCTATAGAGTCAACAATAGACAGACCAGGTCCTATAGAGTCAACAATAGACAGACCAGGTCCTATAGAGTCAACATGAGACAGACCAGGTCTTACAGCGTCAACATGAGACAGATCAGGTCCTATAGAGTCAACATGAGACAGATCAGGTCCTATAGTCAATATGAGACAGACCAGGTCCTATAGAGTCAACATGATACAGATCAGGTCCTCTAGAGTCAACATGAGACAGGCCAGGTCCTTTAGAGTCAACATGAGACAGACCAGGTCCTATAGAGTCAACATGAGACAGATCAGGTCCTATAGAGTCAACATGAGACAGATCAGGTCCTATAGAGTCAACATGAGACAGACCAGGTCCTATAGAGTCAACATGAGACAGACCAGATCCTATAGAGTCAACATGAGACAGATCATGTCCTATAGAGTCAACATGAGACAGACCAGGTCCTATAGAGTCAACATGAGACAGCCCAGGTCCTATAGAGTCAACACAAGACAGATCAGGTCCTATAGAGTCAACATGAGACAGATCAGGTCCTATAGAGTCAACATGAGACAGATCAGGTCCAATAGGGTCAACATGAAACAGACGGGATCCTATAGAGTCAACTGGAGACAGACCAGGTCCTATAGAGTCAACATGAGACAGACCAGGTCCTATAGAGTCAACATGAGACAGACCAGGTCCTATAGAGTCAACATGAGACAGACCAGGTCCTAGAGAGTCAACATGAGACAGACCAGGTCCTATAGAGTCAACATGAGACAGACCAGGTCCTATAGAGTCAACATGAGACAGACCAGGTCCTATAGAGTCAACATGAGACAGATCAGGTCCTATAAAGTCAACAATAGACAGACCAGGTCCTATAGAGTCAACAATAGACAGACCAGGTCCTATAGAGTCAACATGAGACAGACCAGGTCTTACAGCGTCAACATGAGACAGATCAGGTCCTATAGAGTCAACATGAGACAGATCAGGTCCTATAGAGTCAATATGAGACAGACCAGGTCCTATAGAGTCAACATGATACAGATCAGGTCCTATAGAGTCAACATGAGACAGACCATGTCCTGTAGAGTCAACATGAGACAGACCAGGTCCTATAGAGTCAACATGAGACAGATCAGGTCCTATAGAGTCAACATGAGACAGATCAGGTCCTATAGAGTCAACATGAGACAGACCAGGTCCTATAGAGTCAACATGAGACAGACCAGATCCTATAGAGTCAACATGAGACAGATCATGTCCTATAGAGTCAACATGATACAGATCAGGTCCTATAGAGTCAACATGAGACAGACCAGGTCCTATAGAGCCAACATGAGACAGACCAGGTCCTATAGAGTCAACATGAGACAGACCAGGTCCTATAGAGTCAACATGAGACAGACCAGGTCCTATAGGATCAACATGAGACAGATCAGGTCCTATATATTCAACATGAGACAGATCAGGTCCTATAGAGTCAACATATCTCTGAGACAGACCAGGTCCTATAGAGTCAATATGAGACAGATCAGGTCCTTCAGAGTCAACATGAGACAGACCAGGTCCTATAGAGTCAACATGAGACAGACCAGGTCCTATAGGATCAACATGAGACAGATCAGGTCCTATAGATTCAACATGAGACAGACCAGGTCCCATAGAGTCAACATGAGACAGACCAGGTCCTATAGAGTGAACATGTCTCTGAGACAGATCAGGTCCTATAGAGTCAACATGAGACAGATCAGGTCCTATAGACACAACATATCTCTGAGACAGACCAGGTCCTATAGAGTCAATATGAGACAGATCAGGTCCTACAGAGTCAACATGAGACAGACCAGGTCCTATAGAGTCAACATGAGACAGACCAGGTCCTATAGAGTCAACATGAGACATACCAGGTCCTATAGAGTCAACATGAGACAGACCAGGTCCTATAGAGTCAACATGAGACAGACCAGGTCCTATAGAGTCAACATGAGACAGACCAGGTCCTATAGAGTCAACATGAGACAGACCAGGTCCTATAGAGTCAACATGAGACAGATCAGGTCCTATAGAGTCAACATGAGACAGCCCAGGTCCTATAGAGTCAACATGAGACAGATCAGGTCCTATAGAGTCAAAATGAGACAGATCAGGTCCTATAGAGTCAACATGAGACAGATCAGGTCCTATAGGGTCAACATGAAACAGACCAGGTCCTTAGGAGTCAACTGGAGACAGACCAGGTCCTATAGAGTCAACATGAGACAGATCAGGTCCTAGAGAGTCAACATGAGACAGACCAGGTCCTATAGAGTCAACATGAGACAGATCAGGTCCTATAGAGTCAACAATAGACAGACCAGGTCCTATAGAGTCAACAATAGACAGACCAGGTCCTATAGAGTCAACATGAGACAGACCAGGTCTTACAGCGTCAACATGAGACAGATCAGGTACTTTAGAGTCAACATGAGACAGATCAGGTCCTATAGAGTCAACATGAGACAGATCAGGTCCTATAGAGTCAACATGAGACAGACCAGGTCCTATATAGCCAACATAAGACAGATCAGGTCCTATAGAGACAACATGAGACATACCAGGTCCTATAGAGTCAACATGAGACAGACCAGGCCCTATAGAGTCAACATGAGACAGACCAGGTCCTATAGAGTCAACATGAGACAGACCAGGTCCTATAGAGTCAACATGAGACAGATCAGGTCCTATAGAGTCAACATGAGACAGCCCAGGTCCTATAGAGTCAACACAAGAAAGATCAGGTCCTATAGAGTCAACATGAGACAGATCAGGTCCTATAGAGTCAACATGAGACAGATCAGGTCCTATAGGGTCAACATGAAACAGACCAGGTCCTATAGAGTCAACTGGAGACAGACCAGGTCCTATAGAGTCAACATGAGACAGACCAGGTCCTATAGAGTCAACATGAGACAGACCAGGTCCTGTAGAGTCAACATGAGACAGACCAGGTCCTATAGAGTCAACATGAGACAGATCAGGTCCTATAGAGTCAACATGAGACAGATCAGGTCCTATAGAGTCAACATGAGACAGACCAGGTCCTATAGAGTCAACATGAGACAGACCAGATCCTATAGAGTCAACATGAGACAGATCATGTCCTATAGAGTCAACATGATACAGATCAGGTCCTATAGAGTCAACATGAGACAGACCAGGTCCTATAGAGCCAACATGAGACAGACCAGGTCCTATAGAGTCAACATGAGACAGACCAGGTCCTATAGAGTCAACATGAGACAGACCAGGTCCTATAGGATCAACATGAGACAGATCAGGTCCTATAGATTCAACATGAGACAGACCAGGTCCTATAGAGTCAACATATCTCTGAGACAGACCAGGTCCTATAGAGTCAATATGAGACAGATCAGGTCCTACAGAGTCAACATGAGACAGACCAGGTCCTATAGAGTCAACATGAGACAGACCAGGTCCTATAGGATCAACATGAGACAGATCAGGTCCTATAGATTCAACATGAGACAGACCAGGTCCCATAGAGTCAACATGAGACAGACCAGGTCCTATAGAGTGAACATGTCTCTGAGACAGATCAGGTCCTATAGAGTCAACATGAGACAGATCAGGTCCTATAGACACAACATATCTCTGAGACAGACCAGGTCCTATAGAGTCAATATGAGACAGATCAGGTCCTACAGAGTCAACATGAGACAGACCAGGTCCTATAGAGTCAACATGAGACAGACCAGGTCCTATAGAGTCAACATGAGACATACCAGGTCCTATAGAGTCAACATGAGACAGACCAGGTCCTATAGAGTCAACATGAGACAGACCAGGTCCTATAGAGTCAACATGAGACAGACCAGGTCCTATAGAGTCAACATGAGACAGACCAGGTCCTATAGAGTCAACATGAGACAGATCAGGTCCTATAGAGTCAACATGAGACAGCCCAGGTCCTATAGAGTCAACATGAGACAGATCAGGTCCTATAGAGTCAACATGAGACAGATCAGGTCCTATAGAGTCAGCATGAGACAGATCAGGTCCTATAGGGTCAACATGAAACAGACCAGGTCCTTAGGAGTCAACTGGAGACAGACCAGGTCCTATAGAGTCAACATGAGACAGATCAGGTCCTAGAGAGTCAACATGAGACAGACCAGGTCCTATAGAGTCAACATGAGACAGACCAGGTCCTATAGAGTCAACATGAGACAGACCAGGTCCTATAGAGTCAACATGAGACAGACCAGGTCCTATAGAGTCAACATCAGACAGACCAGGTCCTATAGAGTCAACATGAGACAGATCAGGTCCTATAGAGTCAACATGAGACAGCCCAGGTCCTATAGAGTCAACACAAGAAAGATCAGGTCCTATAGAGTCAACATGAGACAGATCAGGTCCTATAGAGTCAACATGAGACAGATCAGGTCCTATAGGGTCAACATGAAACAGACCAGGTCCTATAGAGTCAACTGGAGACAGACCAGGTCCTATAGAGTCAACATGAGACAGACCAGGTCCTATAGAGTCAACATGAGACAGACCAGGTCCTATAGAGTCAACATGAGACAGATCAGGTCCTAGAGAGTCAACATGAGACAGACCAGGTCCTATAGAGTCAACATGAGACAGACCAGGTCCTATAGAGTCAACATGAGACAGACCAGGTCCTATAGAGTCAACATTAGACAGATCAGGTCCTATAGAGTTAACAATAGACAGACCAGGTCCTATAGAGTCAACAATAGACAGACCAGGTCCTATAGAGTCAACATGAGACAGACCAGGTCTTACAGCGTCAACATGAGACAGATCAGGTCCATTATAGTCAACATGAGACAGATCAGGTCCTATAGAGTCAACATGAGACAGATCAGGTCCTATAGAGTCAACATGAGACAGACCAGGTCCTATAGAGCCAACATAAGACAGATCACGTCCTATAGAGACAACATGAGACATACCAGGTCCTATAGAGTCAACATGAGACAGACCAGGTCCTATAGAGTCAACATGAGACAGACCAGGTCCTATAGAGTCAACATGAGACAGACCAGGTCCTATAGAGTCAACATGAGACAGATCAGGTCCTATAGGGTCAACAATAGACAGACCAGGTCCTATAGAGTCAACAATAGACAGACCAGGTCCTATAGAGTCAACATGAGACAGACCAGGTCTTACAGCGTCAACATGAGACAGATCAGGTCCTATAGAGTCAACATGAGACAGATCAGGTCCTATAGAGTCAACATGAGACAGACCAGGTCCTATAGAGCCAACATAAGACAGATCAGGTCCTATAGAGACAACATGAGACATACCAGGTCCTATAGAGTCAACATGAGACAGACCAGGTCCTATAGAGTCAACATGAGACAGACCAGGTCCTATAGAGTCAACATGAGACAGATCAGGTCCTATAGAGTCAACATGAGACAGATCAGGTCCTATAGGGTCAACATGAAACAGACCAGGTCCTATAGAGTCAACTGGAGACAGACCAGGTCCTATAGAGTCAACATGAGACAGACCAGGTCCTATAGAGTCAACATGAGACAGACCAGGTCCTATAGAGTCAACATGAGACAGATCAGGTCCTATAGAGTCAACAATAGACAGACCAGGTCCTATAGAGTCAACAATAGACAGACCAGGTCCTATAGAGTCAACATGAGACAGACCAGGTCTTACAGCGTCAACATGAGACAGATCAGGTCCTATAGAGTCAACATGAGACAGACCAGGTCCTATAGAGTCAACATGAGACAGACCAGGTCCTATAGAGTCAACATGATACAGATCAGGTCCTATAGAGTCAACATGAGACAGACCAGGTCCTGTAGAGTCAGCATGAGACAGACCAGGTCCTTTTGAGTCAACATGAGACAGATCAGGTCCTATAGAGTCAACATGAGACAGATCAGGTCCTATAGAGTCAACATGAGACAGACCAGGTCCTATAGAGTCAACATGAGACAGACCAGGTCCTATAGAGTCAACATGAGACAGACCAGGTCCTATAGAGTCAACATGAGACAGCCCAGGTCCTATAGAGTCAACACAAGACAGATCAGGTCCTATAGAGTCAACATGAGACAGATCAGGTCCTCTAGAGTCAACATGAGACAGATCAGGTCCTATAGGGTCAACATGAAACAGACCGGATCCTATAGAGTCAACTGGAGACAGACCAGGTCCTATAGAGTCAACATGAGACGGACCAGGTACTATAGAGTCAACATGAGACAGACCAGGTCCTATAGAGTCAACATGAGACAGATCAGGTCCTATAGGGTCAACATGAAACAGACCAGGTCCTATAGAGTCAACTGGAGACAGACCAGGTCCTATAGAGTCAACATGAGACAGACCAGGTCCTATAGAGTCAACATGAGACAGACCAGGTCCTATAGAGTCAACATGAGACAGATCAGGTCCTAGAGAGTCAACATGAGAAAGACCAGGTCCTACAGAGTCAACATGAGACAGACCAGGTCCTATAGAGTCAACATGAGACAGACCAGGTCCTATAGAGTCAACATGAGACAGATCAGATCCTATAGAGTCAACAATAGACAGACCAGGTCCTATAGAGTCAACAATAGACAGACCAGGTCCTATAGAGTCAACATGAGACAGACCAGGTCCTATAGAGTCAACATGAGACAGATCAGGTCCTATAGTGTCAACATGAGACAGACCAGTTCCTAAAGGGTCAACAAGAAACAGACGGGATCCTATAGAGTCAACATGAGACAGACCAGGTCCTATAGAGTCAACATGAGACAGACCAGGTCCTAGAGAGTCAACATGAGACAGACCAGGTCCTATAGAGTCAACATGAGACAGACCAGGTCCTATAGAGTCAACATGAAACAGACCAGGTCCTATAGAGTCAACATGAGACAGATCAGGTCCTATAGAGTCAACATGAGACAGACCAGGTCCTATAGAGTCAACATGAGACAGACCAGGTCCTATAGAGTCAACATGATACAGATCAGGTCCTATAGAGTCAACATGAGACAGACCAGGTCCTGTAGAGTCAGCATGAGACAGACCAGGTCCTTTTGAGTCAACATGAGACAGATCAGGTCCTATAGAGTCAACATGAGACAGATCAGGTCCTATAGAGTCAACATGAGACAGACCAGGTCCTATAGAGTCAACATGAGACAGACCAGGTCCTATAGAGTCAACATGAGACAGACCAGGTCCTATAGAGTCAACATGAGACAGCCCAGGTCCTATAGAGTCAACACAAGACAGATCAGGTCCTATAGAGTCAACATGAGACAGATCAGGTCCTATAGAGTCAACATGAGACAGATCAGGTCCTATAGGGTCAACATGAAACAGACCGGATCCTATAGAGTCAACTGGAGACAGACCAGGTCCTATAGAGTCAACATGAGACAGACCAGGTCCTATAGAGTCAACATGAGACAGACCAGGTCCTATAGAGTCAACATGAGACAGATCAGGTCCTATAGGGTCAACATGAAACAGACCAGGTCCTATAGAGTCAACTGGAGACAGACCAGGTCCTATAGAGTCAACATGAGACAGACCAGGTCCTATAGAGTCAACATGAGACAGACCAGGTCCTATAGAGTCAACATGAGACAGATCAGGTCCTAGAGAGTCAACATGAGAAAGACCAGGTCCTACAGAGTCAACATGAGACAGACCAGGTCCTATAGAGTCAACATGAGACAGACCAGGTCCTATAGAGTCAACATGAGACAGATCAGATCATATAGAGTCAACAATAGACAGACCAGGTCCTATAGAGTCAACAATAGACAGACCAGGTCCTATAGAGTCAACATGAGACAGACCAGGTCCAATAGAGTCAACATGAGACAGATCAGGTCCTATAGTGTCAACATGAGACAGACCAGTTCCTAAAGGGTCAACATGAAACAGACGGGATCCTATAGAGTCAACATGAGACAGACCAGGTCCTATAGAGTCAACATGAGACAGACCAGGTCCTAGAGAGTCAACATGAGACAGACCAGGTCCTATAGAGTCAACATGAGACAGACCAGGTCCTATAGAGTCAACATGAAACAGACCAGGTCCTATAGAGTCAACATGAGACAGATCAGGTCCTACAGAGTCAACATGAGACAGACAAGGTCCTATAGAGTCAACATGAGACAGACCAGGTCCTATAGAGTCAACAATAGACAGACCAGGTCCTATAGAGTCAACATGAGACAGACCAGGTCTTACAGCGTCAACATGAGACAGATCAGGTCCTATAGAGTCAACATGAGACAGATCAGGTCCTATAGAGTCAACATGAGACAGATCAGGTCCTATAGAGTCAACATGAGACAGACCAGGTCCTATAGAGCCAACATAAGACAGATCACGTCCTATAGAGACAACATGAGACATACCAGGTCCTATAGAGTCAACATGAGACAGACCAGGTCCTATAGAGTCAACATGAGACAGACCAGGTCGTATAGAGTCAACATGAGACAGACCAGGTCCTATAGAGTCAACATGAGACAGATCAGGTCCTATAGGGTCAACAATAGACAGACCAGGTCCTATAGAGTCAACAATAGACAGACCAGGTCCTATAGAGTCAACATGAGACAGACCAGGTCTTACAGCGTCAACATGAGACAGATCAGGTCCTATAGAGTCAACATGAGACAGATCAGGTCCTATAGAGTCAACATGAGACAGATCAGGTCCTATAGAGTCAACATGAGACAGACCAGGTCCTATAGAGCCAACATAAGACAGATCAGGTCCTATAGAGACAACATGAGACATACCAGGTCCTATAGAGTCAACATGAGACAGACCAGGTCCTATAGAGTCAACATGAGACAGACCAGGTCCTATAGAGTCAACATGAGACAGATCAGGTCCTATAGAGTCAACATGAGACAGATCAGGTCCTATAGGGTCAACATGAAACAGACCAGGTCCTATAGAGTCAACTGGAGACAGACCAGGTCCTATAGAGTCAACATGAGACAGACCAGGTCCTATAGAGTCAACATGAGACAGACCAGGTCCTATAGAGTCAACATGAGACAGATCAGGTCCTATAGAGTCAACAATAGACAGACCAGGTCCTATAGAGTCAACAATAGACAGACCAGGTCCTATAGAGTCAACATGAGACAGACCAGGTCTTACAGCGTCAACATGAGACAGATCAGGTCCTATAGAGTCAACATGAGACAGACCAGGTCCTATAGAGTCAACATGAGACAGACCAGGTCCTATAGAGTCAACATGATACAGATCAGGTCCTATAGAGTCAACATGAGACAGACCAGGTCCTGTAGAGTCAGCATGAGACAGACCAGGTCCTTTTGAGTCAACATGAGACAGATCAGGTCCTATAGAGTCAACATGAGACAGATCAGGTCCTATAGAGTCAACATGAGACAGACCAGGTCCTATAGAGTCAACCTGAGACAGACCAGGTCCTATAGAGTCAACATGAGACAGACCAGGTCCTATAGAGTCAACATGAGACAGCCCAGGTCCTATAGAGTCAACACAAGACAGATCAGGTCCTATAGAGTCAATATGAGACAGATCAGGTCCTATAGAGTCAACATGAGACAGATCAGGTCCTATAGGGTCAACATGAAACAGACCGGATCCTATAGAGTCAACTGGAGACAGACCAGGTCCTATAGAGTCAACATGAGACAGATCAGATCCTATAGAGTCAACAATAGACAGACCAGGTCCTATAGAGTCAACAATAGACAGACCAGGTCCTATAGGGTCAACATGAAACAGACCAGGTCCTATAGAGTCAACTGGAGACAGACCAGGTCCTATAGAGTCAACATGAGACAGACCAGGTCCTATAGAGTCAACATGAGACAGACCAGGTCCTATAGAGTCAACATGAGACAGATCAGGTCCTAGAGAGTCAACATGAGAAAGACCAGGTCCTACAGAGTCAACATGAGACAGATCAGGTCCTATAGAGTCAACATGAGACAGATCAGGTCCTATAGAGTCAACATGAGACAGATCAGGTCCTATAGAGTCAACATGAGACAGACCAGGTCCTATAGAGTCAACATGAGACAGATCAGGTCCTATAGGGTCAACAATAGACAGACCAGGTCCTATAGAGTCAACAATAGACAGACCAGGTCCTATAGAGTCAACATGAGACAGACCAGGTCTTACAGCGTCAACATGAGACAGATCAGGTCCTATAGAGTCAACATGAGACAGATCAGGTCCTATAGAGTCAACATGAGACAGATCAGGTCCTATAGAGTCAACATGAGACAGACCAGGTCCTATAGAGCCAACATAAGACAGATCAGGTCCTATAGAGACAACATGAGACATACCAGGTCCTATAGAGTCAACATGAGACAGACCAGGTCCTATAGAGTCAACATGAGACAGACCAGGTCCTATAGAGTCAACATGAGACAGATCAGGTCCTATAGAGTCAACATGAGACAGATCAGGTCCTATAGGGTCAACATGAAACAGACCAGGTCCTATAGAGTCAACTGGAGACAGACCAGGTCCTATAGAGTCAACATGAGACAGACCAGGTCCTATAGAGTCAACATGAGACAGACCAGGTCCTATAGAGTCAACATGAGACAGATCAGGTCCTATAGAGTCAACAATAGACAGACCAGGTCCTATAGAGTCAACAATAGACAGACCAGGTCCTATAGAGTCAACATGAGACAGACCAGGTCTTACAGCGTCAACATGAGACAGATCAGGTCCTATAGAGTCAACATGAGACAGACCAGGTCCTATAGAGTCAACATGAGACAGACCAGGTCCTATAGAGTCAACATGATACAGATCAGGTCCTATAGAGTCAACATGAGACAGACCAGGTCCTGTAGAGTCAGCATGAGACAGACCAGGTCCTTTTGAGTCAACATGAGACAGATCAGGTCCTATAGAGTCAACATGAGACAGATCAGGTCCTATAGAGTCAACATGAGACAGACCAGGTCCTATAGAGTCAACATGAGACAGACCAGGTCCTATAGAGTCAACATGAGACAGACCAGGTCCTATAGAGTCAACATGAGACAGCCCAGGTCCTATAGAGTCAACACAAGACAGATCAGGTCCTATAGAGTCAATATGAGACAGATCAGGTCCTATAGAGTCAACATGAGACAGATCAGGTCCTATAGGGTCAACATGAAACAGACCGGATCCTATAGAGTCAACTGGAGACAGACCAGGTCCTATAGAGTCAACATGAGACAGATCAGATCCTATAGAGTCAACAATAGACAGACCAGGTCCTATAGAGTCAACAATAGACAGACCAGGTCCTATAGGGTCAACATGAAACAGACCAGGTCCTATAGAGTCAACTGGAGACAGACCAGGTCCTATAGAGTCAACATGAGACAGACCAGGTCCTATAGAGTCAACATGAGACAGACCAGGTCCTATAGAGTCAACATGAGACAGATCAGGTCCTAGAGAGTCAACATGAGAAAGACCAGGTCCTACAGAGTCAACATGAGACAGATCAGGTCCTATAGAGTCAACATGAGACAGATCAGGTCCTATAGAGTCAACATGAGACAGATCAGGTCCTATAGAGTCAACATGAGACAGACCAGGTCCTATAGAGCCAACATAAGACAGATCACGTCCTATAGAGACAACATGAGACATACCAGGTCCTATAGAGTCAACATGAGACAGACCAGGTCCTATAGAGTCAACATGAGACAGACCAGGTCGTATAGAGTCAACATGAGACAGACCAGGTCCTATAGAGTCAACATGAGACAGATCAGGTCCTATAGGGTCAACAATAGACAGACCAGGTCCTATAGAGTCAACAATAGACAGACCAGGTCCTATAGAGTCAACATGAGACAGACCAGGTCTTACAGCGTCAACATGAGACAGATCAGGTCCTATAGAGTCAACATGAGACAGATCAGGTCCTATAGAGTCAACATGAGACAGATCAGGTCCTATAGAGTCAACATGAGACAGACCAGGTCCTATAGAGCCAACATAAGACAGATCAGGTCCTATAGAGACAACATGAGACATACCAGGTCCTATAGAGTCAACATGAGACAGACCAGGTCCTATAGAGTCAACATGAGACAGACCAGGTCCTATAGAGTCAACATGAGACAGATCAGGTCCTATAGAGTCAACATGAGACAGATCAGGTCCTATAGGGTCAACATGAAACAGACCAGGTCCTATAGAGTCAACTGGAGACAGACCAGGTCCTATAGAGTCAACATGAGACAGACCAGGTCCTATAGAGTCAACATGAGACAGACCAGGTCCTATAGAGTCAACATGAGACAGATCAGGTCCTATAGAGTCAACAATAGACAGACCAGGTCCTATAGAGTCAACAATAGACAGACCAGGTCCTATAGAGTCAACATGAGACAGACCAGGTCTTACAGCGTCAACATGAGACAGATCAGGTCCTATAGAGTCAACATGAGACAGACCAGGTCCTATAGAGTCAACATGAGACAGACCAGGTCCTATAGAGTCAACATGATACAGATCAGGTCCTATAGAGTCAACATGAGACAGACCAGGTCCTGTAGAGTCAGCATGAGACAGACCAGGTCCTTTTGAGTCAACATGAGACAGATCAGGTCCTATAGAGTCAACATGAGACAGATCAGGTCCTATAGAGTCAACATGAGACAGACCAGGTCCTATAGAGTCAACATGAGACAGACCAGGTCCTATAGAGTCAACATGAGACAGACCAGGTCCTATAGAGTCAACATGAGACAGCCCAGGTCCTATAGAGTCAACACAAGACAGATCAGGTCCTATAGAGTCAACATGAGACAGATCAGGTCCTATAGGGTCAACATGAAACAGACCGGATCCTATAGAGTCAACTGGAGACAGACCAGGTCCTATAGAGTCAACATGAGACGGACCAGGTACTATAGAGTCAACATGAGACAGACCAGGTCCTATAGAGTCAACATGAGACAGATCAGGTCCTATAGGGTCAACATGAAACAGACCAGGTCCTATAGAGTCAACTGGAGACAGACCAGGTCCTATAGAGTCAACATGATACAGATCAGGTCCTATAGAGTCAACATGAGACAGACCAGGTCCTGTAGAGTCAGCATGAGACAGACCAGGTCCTTTTGAGTCAACATGAGACAGATCAGGTCCTATAGAGTCAACATGAGACAGATCAGGTCCTATAGAGTCAACATGAGACAGACCAGGTCCTATAGAGTCAACATGAGACAGACCAGGTCCTATAGAGTCAACATGAGACAGACCAGGTCGTATAGAGTCAACATGAGACAGACCAGGTCCTATAGAGTCAACATGAGACAGATCAGGTCCTATAGGGTCAACAATAGACAGACCAGGTCCTATAGAGTCAACAATAGACAGACCAGGTCCTATAGAGTCAACATGAGACAGACCAGGTCTTACAGCGTCAACATGAGACAGATCAGGTCCTATAGAGTCAACATGAGACAGATCAGGTCCTATAGAGTCAACATGAGACAGATCAGGTCCTATAGAGTCAACATGAGACAGACCAGGTCCTATAGAGCCAACATAAGACAGATCAGGTCCTATAGAGACAACATGAGACATACCAGGTCCTATAGAGTCAACATGAGACAGACCAGGTCCTATAGAGTCAACATGAGACAGACCAGGTCCTATAGAGTCAACATGAGACAGATCAGGTCCTATAGAGTCAACATGAGACAGATCAGGTCCTATAGGGTCAACATGAAACAGACCAGGTCCTATAGAGTCAACTGGAGACAGACCAGGTCCTATAGAGTCAACATGAGACAGACCAGGTCCTATAGAGTCAACATGAGACAGACCAGGTCCTATAGAGTCAACATGAGACAGATCAGGTCCTATAGAGTCAACAATAGACAGACCAGGTCCTATAGAGTCAACAATAGACAGACCAGGTCCTATAGAGTCAACATGAGACAGACCAGGTCTTACAGCGTCAACATGAGACAGATCAGGTCCTATAGAGTCAACATGAGACAGACCAGGTCCTATAGAGTCAACATGAGACAGACCAGGTCCTATAGAGTCAACATGATACAGATCAGGTCCTATAGAGTCAACATGAGACAGACCAGGTCCTGTAGAGTCAGCATGAGACAGACCAGGTCCTTTTGAGTCAACATGAGACAGATCAGGTCCTATAGAGTCAACATGAGACAGATCAGGTCCTATAGAGTCAACATGAGACAGACCAGGTCCTATAGAGTCAACATGAGACAGACCAGGTCCTATAGAGTCAACATGAGACAGACCAGGTCCTATAGAGTCAACATGAGACAGCCCAGGTCCTATAGAGTCAACACAAGACAGATCAGGTCCTATAGAGTCAACATGAGACAGATCAGGTCCTATAGAGTCAACATGAGACAGATCAGGTCCTATAGGGTCAACATGAAACAGACCGGATCCTATAGAGTCAACTGGAGACAGACCAGGTCCTACAGAGTCAACATGAGACGGACCAGGTACTATAGAGTCAACATGAGACAGACCAGGTCCTATAGAGTCAACATGAGACAGATCAGGTCCTATAGGGTCAACATGAAACAGACCAGGTCCTATAGAGTCAACTGGAGACAGACCAGGTCCTATAGAGTCAACATGATACAGATCAGGTCCTATAGAGTCAACATGAGACAGACCAGGTCCTGTAGAGTCAGCATGAGACAGACCAGGTCCTTTTGAGTCAACATGAGACAGATCAGGTCCTATAGAGTCAACATGAGACAGATCAGGTCCTATAGAGTCAACATGAGACAGACCAGGTCCTATAGAGTCAACATGAGACAGACCAGGTCCTATAGAGTCAACATGAGACAGCCCAGGTCCTATAGAGTCAACACAAGACAGATCAGGTCCTATAGAGTCAACATGAGACAGATCAGGTCCTATAGAGTCAACATGAGACAGATCAGGTCCTATAGGGTCAACATGAAACAGACCGGATCCTATAGAGTCAACTGGAGACAGACCAGGTCCTATAGAGTCAACATGAGACGGACCAGGTACTATAGAGTCAACATGAGACAGACCAGGTCCTATAGAGTCAACATGAGACAGATCAGGTCCTATAGGGTCAACATGAAACAGACCAGGTCCTATAGAGTCAACTGGAGACAGACCAGGTCCTATAGAGTCAACATGAGACAGACCAGGTCCTATAGAGTCAACATGAGACAGACCAGGTCCTATAGAGTCAACATGAGACAGATCAGGTCCTAGAGAGTCAACATGAGAAAGACCAGGTCCTACAGAGTCAACATGAGACAGACCAGGTCCTATAGAGTCAACATGAGACAGACCAGGTCCTATAGAGTCAACATGAGACAGATCAGATCCTATAGAGTCAACATGAGACAGACCAGGTCCTATAGAGTCAACAATAGACAGACCAGGTCCTATAGAGTCAACATGAGACAGCCCAGGTCCTATAGAGTCAACACAAGACAGATCAGGTCCTATAGAATCAACATGAGACAGATCAGGTCCTATAGAGTCAACATGAGACAGATCAGGTCCTATAGGGTCAACATGAAACAGACCGGATCCTATAGAGTCAACTGGAGACAGACCAGGTCCTATAGAGTCAACATGAGACGGACCAGGTACTATAGAGTCAACATGAGACAGACCAGGTCCTATAGAGTCAACATGAGACAGATCAGGTCCTATAGGGTCAACATGAAACAGACCAGGTCCTATAGAGTCAACTGGAGACAGACCAGGTCCTATAGAGTCAACATGAGACAGACCAGGTCCTATAGAGTCAACATGAGACAGACCAGGTCCTATAGAGTCAACATGAGACAGATCAGGTCCTAGAGAGTCAACATGAGAAAGACCAGGTCCTACAGAGTCAACATGAGACAGACCAGGTCCTATAGAGTCAACATGAGACAGACCAGGTCCTATAGAGTCAACATGAGACAGATCAGATCCTATAGAGTCAACATGAGACAGACCAGGTCCTATAGAGTCAACAATAGACAGACCAGGTCCTATAGAGTCAACATGAGACAGACCAGGTCCTATAGAGTCAACATGAGACAGATCAGGTCCTATAGTGTCAACATGAGACAGACCAGTTCCTAAAGGGTCAACATGAAACAGACGGGATCCTATAGAGTCAACATGAGACAGACCAGGTCCTATAGAGTCAACATGAGACAGACCAGGTCCTAGAGAGTCAACATGAGACAGACCAGGTCCTATAGAGTCAACATGAGACAGACCAGGTCCTATAGAGTCAACATGAAACAGACCAGGTCCTATAGAGTCAACATGAGACAGATCAGGTCCTATAGAGTCAACATGAGACAGACCAGGTCCTATAGAGTCAACATGAGACAGACCAGGTCCTATAGAGTCAACATGATACAGATCAGGTCCTATAGAGTCAACATGAGACAGACCAGGTCCTGTAGAGTCAGCATGAGACAGACCAGGTCCTTTTGAGTCAACATGAGACAGATCAGGTCCTATAGAGTCAACATGAGACAGATCAGGTCCTATAGAGTCAACATGAGACAGACCAGGTCCTATAGAGTCAACATGAGACAGACCAGGTCCTATAGAGTCAACATGAGACAGACCAGGTCCTATAGAGTCAACATGAGACAGCCCAGGTCCTATAGAGTCAACACAAGACAGATCAGGTCCTATAGAGTCAACATGAGACAGATCAGGTCCTATAGAGTCAACATGAGACAGACCAGGTCCTATAGAGTCAACATGAGACAGATCAGGTCCTATAGAGTCAACATGAGACAGATCAGGTCCTATAGGGTCAACATGAAACAGACCAGGTCCTATAGAGTCAACTGGAGACAGACCAGGTCCTATAGAGTCAACATGAGACAGACCAGGTCCTATAGAGTCAACATGAGACAGACCAGGTCCTATAGAGTCAACATGAGACAGATCAGGTCCTATAGAGTCAACAATAGACAGACCAGGTCCTATAGAGTCAACAATAGACAGACCAGGTCCTATAGAGTCAACATGAGACAGACCAGGTCTTACAGCGTCAACATGAGACAGATCAGGTCCTATAGAGTCAACATGAGACAGACCAGGTCCTATAGAGTCAACATGAGACAGACCAGGTCCTATAGAGTCAACATGATACAGATCAGGTCCTATAGAGTCAACATGAGACAGACCAGGTCCTGTAGAGTCAGCATGAGACAGACCAGGTCCTTTTGAGTCAACATGAGACAGATCAGGTCCTATAGAGTCAACATGAGACAGATCAGGTCCTATAGAGTCAACATGAGACAGACCAGGTCCTATAGAGTCAACATGAGACAGACCAGGTCCTATAGAGTCAACATGAGACAGACCAGGTCCTATAGAGTCAACATGAGACAGCCCAGGTCCTATAGAGTCAACACAAGACAGATCAGGTCCTATAGAGTCAACATGAGACAGATCAGGTCCTATAGAGTCAACATGAGACAGATCAGGTCCTATAGGGTCAACATGAAACAGACCGGATCCTATAGAGTCAACTGGAGACAGACCAGGTCCTATAGAGTCAACATGAGACGGACCAGGTACTATAGAGTCAACATGAGACAGACCAGGTCCTATAGAGTCAACATGAGACAGATCAGGTCCTATAGGGTCAACATGAAACAGACCAGGTCCTATAGAGTCAACTGGAGACAGACCAGGTCCTATAGAGTCAACATGATACAGATCAGGTCCTATAGAGTCAACATGAGACAGACCAGGTCCTGTAGAGTCAGCATGAGACAGACCAGGTCCTTTTGAGTCAACATGAGACAGATCAGGTCCTATAGAGTCAACATGAGACAGATCAGGTCCTATAGAGTCAACATGAGACAGACCAGGTCCTATAGAGTCAACATGAGACAGACCAGGTCCTATAGAGTCAACATGAGACAGACCAGGTCCTATAGAGTCAACATGAGACAGCCCAGGTCCTATAGAGTCAACACAAGACAGATCAGGTCCTATAGAATCAACATGAGACAGATCAGGTCCTATAGAGTCAACATGAGACAGATCAGGTCCTATAGGGTCAACATGAAACAGACCGGATCCTATAGAGTCAACTGGAGACAGACCAGGTCCTATAGAGTCAACATGAGACGGACCAGGTACTATAGAGTCAACATGAGACAGACCAGGTCCTATAGAGTCAACATGAGACAGATCAGGTCCTATAGGGTCAACATGAAACAGACCAGGTCCTATAGAGTCAACTGGAGACAGACCAGGTCCTATAGAGTCAACATGAGACAGACCAGGTCCTATAGAGTCAACATGAGACAGACCAGGTCCTATAGAGTCAACATGAGACAGATCAGGTCCTAGAGAGTCAACATGAGAAAGACCAGGTCCTACAGAGTCAACATGAGACAGACCAGGTCCTATATAGTCAACATGAGACAGACCAGGTCCTATAGAGTCAACATGAGACAGATCAGATCCTATAGAGTCAACATGAGACAGACCAGGTCCTATAGAGTCAACAATAGACAGACCAGGTCCTATAGAGTCAACATGAGACAGACCAGGTCCTATAGAGTCAACATGAGACAGATCAGGTCCTATAGTGTCAACATGAGACAGACCAGTTCCTAAAGGGTCAACATGAAACAGACGGGATCCTATAGAGTCAACATGAGACAGACCAGGTCCTATAGAGTCAACATGAGACAGACCAGGTCCTAGAGAGTCAACATGAGACAGACCAGGTCCTATAGAGTCAACATGAAACAGACCAGGTCCTATAGAGTCAACATGAGACAGATCAGGTCCTATAGAGTCAACATGAGACAGACCAGGTCCTATAGAGTCAACATGAGACAGACCAGGTCCTATAGAGTCAACATGATACAGATCAGGTCCTATAGAGTCAACATGAGACAGACCAGGTCCTGTAGAGTCAGCATGAGACAGACCAGGTCCTTTTGAGTCAACATGAGACAGATCAGGTCCTATAGAGTCAACATGAGACAGATCAGGTCCTATAGAGTCAACATGAGACAGACCAGGTCCTATAGAGTCAACATGAGACAGACCAGGTCCTATAGAGTCAACATGAGACAGACCAGGTCCTATAGAGTCAACATGAGACAGCCCAGGTCCTATAGAGTCAACACAAGACAGATCAGGTCCTATAGAGTCAACATGAGACAGATCAGGTCCTATAGAGTCAACATGAGACAGATCAGGTCCTATAGGGTCAACATGAAACAGACCAGGTCCTATAGAGTCAACTGGAGACAGACCAGGTCCTATAGAGTCAACATGAGACAGACCAGGTCCTATAGAATCAACATGAGACAGACCAGGTCCTATAGAGTCAACATGAGACAGATCAGGTCCTAGAGAGTCAACATGAGAAAGACCAGGTCCTACAGAGTCAACATGAGACAGACCAGGTCCTATAGAGTCAACATGAGACAGACCAGGTCCTATAGAGTCAACATGAGACAGATCAGATCCTATAGAGTCAACAATAGACAGACCAGGTCCAATAGAGTCAACAATAGACAGACCAGGTCCTATAGAGTCAACATGAGACAGACCAGGTCCTATAGAGTCAACATGAGACAGATCAGGTCCTATAGTGTCAACATGAGACAGACCAGTTCCTAAAGGGTCAACATGAAACAGACGGGATCCTATAGAGTCAACATGAGACAGACCAGGTCCTATAGAGTCAACATGAGACAGACCAGGTCCTAGAGAGTCAACATGAGACAGACCAGGTCCTATAGAGTCAACATGAGACAGACCAGGTCCTATAGAGTCAACATGAGACAGACCAGGTCCTATAGAGTCAACATGATACAGATCAGGTCCTATAGAGTCAACATGAGACAGACCAGGTCCTGTAGAGTCAGCATGAGACAGACCAGGTCCTTTTGAGTCAACATGAGACAGATCAGGTCCTATAGAGTCAACATGAGACAGATCAGGTCCTATAGAGTCAACATGAGACAGACCAGGTCCTATAGAGTCAACATGAGACAGACCAGGTCCTATAGAGTCAACATGAGACAGACCAGGTCCTATAGAGTCAACATGAGACAGCCCAGGTCCTATAGAGTCAACACAAGACAGATCAGGTCCTATAGAGTCAACATGAGACAGATCAGGTCCTATAGAGTCAACATGAGACAGATCAGGTCCTATAGGGTCAACATGAAACAGACCGGATCCTATAGAGTCAACTGGAGACAGACCAGGTCCTATAGAGTCAACATGAGACGGACCAGGTACTATAGAGTCAACATGAGACAGACCAGGTCCTATAGAGTCAACATGAGACAGATCAGGTCCTATAGGGTCAACATGAAACAGACCAGGTCCTATAGAGTCAACTGGAGACAGACCAGGTCCTATAGAGTCAACATGATACAGATCAGGTCCTATAGAGTCAACATGAGACAGACCAGGTCCTGTAGAGTCAGCATGAGACAGACCAGGTCCTTTTGAGTCAACATGAGACAGATCAGGTCCTATAGAGTCAACATGAGACAGATCAGGTCCTATAGAGTCAACATGAGACAGACCAGGTCCTATAGAGTCAACATGAGACAGACCAGGTCCTATAGAGTCAACATGAGACAGACCAGGTCCTATAGAGTCAACATGAGACAGCCCAGGTCCTATAGAGTCAACACAAGACAGATCAGGTCCTATAGAATCAACATGAGACAGATCAGGTCCTATAGAGTCAACATGAGACAGATCAGGTCCTATAGGGTCAACATGAAACAGACCGGATCCTATAGAGTCAACTGGAGACAGACCAGGTCCTATAGAGTCAACATGAGACGGACCAGGTACTATAGAGTCAACATGAGACAGACCAGGTCCTATAGAGTCAACATGAGACAGATCAGGTCCTATAGGGTCAACATGAAACAGACCAGGTCCTATAGAGTCAACTGGAGACAGACCAGGTCCTATAGAGTCAACATGAGACAGACCAGGTCCTATAGAGTCAACATGAGACAGACCAGGTCCTATAGAGTCAACATGAGACAGATCAGGTCCTAGAGAGTCAACATGAGAAAGACCAGGTCCTACAGAGTCAACATGAGACAGACCAGGTCCTATATAGTCAACATGAGACAGACCAGGTCCTATAGAGTCAACATGAGACAGATCAGATCCTATAGAGTCAACATGAGACAGACCAGGTCCTATAGAGTCAACAATAGACAGACCAGGTCCTATAGAGTCAACATGAGACAGACCAGGTCCTATAGAGTCAACATGAGACAGATCAGGTCCTATAGTGTCAACATGAGACAGACCAGTTCCTAAAGGGTCAATATGAAACAGACGGGATCCTATAGAGTCAACATGAGACAGACCAGGTCCTATAGAGTCAACATGAGACAGACCAGGTCCTAGAGAGTCAACATGAGACAGACCAGGTCCTATAGAGTCAACATGAAACAGACCAGGTCCTATAGAGTCAACATGAGACAGATCAGGTCCTATAGAGTCAACATGAGACAGACCAGGTCCTATAGAGTCAACATGAGACAGACCAGGTCCTATAGAGTCAACATGATACAGATCAGGTCCTATAGAGTCAACATGAGACAGACCAGGTCCTGTAGAGTCAGCATGAGACAGACCAGGTCCTTTTGAGTCAACATGAGACAGATCAGGTCCTATAGAGTCAACATGAGACAGATCAGGTCCTATAGAGTCAACATGAGACAGACCAGGTCCTATAGAGTCAACATGAGACAGACCAGGTCCTATAGAGTCAACATGAGACAGACCAGGTCCTATAGAGTCAACATGAGACAGCCCAGGTCCTATAGAGTCAACACAAGACAGATCAGGTCCTATAGAGTCAACATGAGACAGATCAGGTCCTATAGAGTCAACATGAGACAGATCAGGTCCTATAGGGTCAACATGAAACAGACCAGGTCCTATAGAGTCAACTGGAGACAGACCAGGTCCTATAGAGTCAACATGAGACAGACCAGGTCCTATAGAGTCAACATGAGACAGACCAGGTCCTATAGAGTCAACATGAGACAGATCAGGTCCTAGAGAGTCAACATGAGAAAGACCAGGTCCTACAGAGTCAACATGAGACAGACCAGGTCCTATAGAGTCAACATGAGACAGACCAGGTCCTATAGAGTCAACATGAGACAGATCAGATCCTATAGAGTCAACAATAGACAGACCAGGTCCAATAGAGTCAACAATAGACAGACCAGGTCCTATAGAGTCAACATGAGACAGACCAGGTCCTATAGAGTCAACATGAGACAGATCAGGTCCTATAGTGTCAACATGAGACAGACCAGTTCCTAAAGGGTCAACATGAAACAGACGGGATCCTATAGAGTCAACATGAGACAGACCAGGTCCTATAGAGTCAACATGAGACAGACCAGGTCCTAGAGAGTCAACATGAGACAGACCAGGTCCTATAGAGTCAACATGAGACAGACCAGGTCCTATAGAGTCAACATGAAACAGACCAGGTCCTATAGAGTCAACATGAGACAGATCAGGTCCTATAGAGTCAACAATAGACAGACCAGGTCCTATAGAGTCAACAATAGACAGACCAGGTCCTATAGAGTCAACATGAGACAGACCAGGTCCTATAGAGTCAACATGAGACAGACCAGGTCCTATAGAGTCAACATGAGACAGCCCAGGTCCTATAGAGTCAACACAAGACAGATCAGGTCCTATAGAGTCAACATGAGACAGATCAGGTCCTATAGAGTCAACATGAGACAGATCAGGTCCTATAGGGTCAACATGAAACAGACCGGATCCTATAGAGTCAACTGGAGACAGACCAGGTCCTATAGAGTCAACATGAGACGGACCAGGTACTATAGAGTCAACATGAGACAGACCAGGTCCTATAGAGTCAACATGAGACAGATCAGGTCCTATAGGGTCAACATGAAACAGACCAGGTCCTATAGAGTCAACTGGAGACAGACCAGGTCCTATAGAGTCAACATGAGACAGACCAGGTCCTATAGAGTCAACATGAGACAGACCAGGTCCTATAGAGTCAACATGAGACAGATCAGGTCCTAGAGAGTCAACATGAGAAAGACCAGGTCCTACAGAGTCAACATGAGACAGACCAGGTCCTATAGAGTCAACATGAGACAGACCAGGTCCTATAGAGTCAACATGAGACAGATCAGATCCTATAGAGTCAACATGAGACAGACCAGGTCCTATAGAGTCAACAATAGACAGACCAGGTCCTATAGAGTCAACATGAGACAGACCAGGTCCTATAGAGTCAACATGAGACAGATCAGGTCCTATAGTGTCAACATGAGACAGACCAGTTCCTAAAGGGTCAACATGAAACAGACGGGATCCTATAGAGTCAACATGAGACAGACCAGGTCCTATAGAGTCAACATGAGACAGACCAGGTCCTAGAGAGTCAACATGAGACAGACCAGGTCCTATAGAGTCAACATGAGACAGACCAGGTCCTATAGAGTCAACATGAAACAGACCAGGTCCTATAGAGTCAACATGAGACAGATCAGGTCCTATAGAGTCAACATGAGACAGACCAGGTCCTATAGAGTCAACATGAGACAGACCAGGTCCTATAGAGTCAACAATAGACAGACCAGGTCCTATAGAGTCAACATGAGACAGACCAGGTCCTATAGAGTCAACATGAGACAGACCAGGTCCTAGAGAGTCAACATGAGACAGACCAGGTCCTATAGAGTCAACATGAGACAGACCAGGTCCTATAGAGTCACCATGAAACAGACCAGGTCCTATAGAGTCAACATGAGACAGATCAGGTCCTATAGAGTCAACATGAGACAGACCAGGTCCTATAGAGTCAACATGAGACATACCAGGTCCTATAGAGTCAACATGATACAGATCAGGTCCTATAGAGTCAACATGAGACAGACCAGGTCCTGTAGAGTCAGCATGAGACAGACCAGGTCCTTTTGAGTCAACATGAGACAGATCAGGTCCTATAGAGTCAACATGAGACAGATCAGGTCCTATAGAGTCAACATGAGACAGACCAGGTCCTATAGAGTCAACATGAGACAGACCAGGTCCTATAGAGTCAACATGAGACAGACCAGGTCCTATAGAGTCAACATGAGACAGCCCAGGTCCTATAGAGTCAACACAAGACAGATCAGGTCCTATAGAGTCAACATGAGACAGATCAGGTCCTATAGAGTCAACATGAGACAGATCAGGTCCTATAGGGTCAACATGAAACAGACCGGATCCTATAGAGTCAACTGGAGACAGACCAGGTCCTATAGAGTCAACATGAGACAGACCAGGTCCTATAGAGTCAACATGAGACAGACCAGGTCCTATAGAGTCAACATGAGACAGATCAGGTCCTATAGGGTCAACATGAAACAGACCAGGTCCTATAGAGTCAACTGGAGACAGACCAGGTCCTATAGAGTCAACATGAGACAGACCAGGTCCTATAGAGTCAACATGAGACAGACCAGGTCCTATAGAGTCAACATGAGACAGATCAGGTCCTAGAGAGTCAACATGAGAAAGACCAGGTCCTACAGAGTCAACATGAGACAGACCAGGTCCTATAGAGTCAACATGAGACAGACCAGGTCCTATAGAGTCAACATGAGACAGATCAGATCCTATAGAGTCAACAATAGACAGACCAGGTCCAATAGAGTCAACAATAGACAGACCAGGTCCTATAGAGTCAACATGAGACAGACCAGGTCCTATAGAGTCAACATGAGACAGATCAGGTCCTATAGTGTCAACATGAGACAGACCAGTTCCTAAAGGGTCAACATGAAACAGACGGGATCCTATAGAGTCAACATGAGACAGACCAGGTCCTATAGAGTCAACATGAGACAGACCAGGTCCTAGAGAGTCAACATGAGACAGACCAGGTCCTATAGAGTCAACATGAGACAGACCAGGTCCTATAGAGTCAACATGAAACAGACCAGGTCCTATAGAGTCAACATGAGACAGATCAGGTCCTATAGAGTCAACAATAGACAGACCAGGTCCTATAGAGTCAACAATAGACAGACCAGGTCCTATAGAGTCAACATGAGACAGACCAGGTCCTATAGAGTCAACATGAGACAGACCAGGTCCTATAGAGTCAACATGAGACAGCCCAGGTCCTATAGAGTCAACACAAGACAGATCAGGTCCTATAGAGTCAACATGAGACAGATCAGGTCCTATAGAGTCAACATGAGACAGATCAGGTCCTATAGGGTCAACATGAAACAGACCGGATCCTATAGAGTCAACTGGAGACAGACCAGGTCCTATAGAGTCAACATGAGACGGACCAGGTACTATAGAGTCAACATGAGACAGACCAGGTCCTATAGAGTCAACATGAGACAGATCAGGTCCTATAGGGTCAACATGAAACAGACCAGGTCCTATAGAGTCAACTGGAGACAGACCAGGTCCTATAGAGTCAACATGAGACAGACCAGGTCCTATAGAGTCAACATGAGACAGACCAGGTCCTATAGAGTCAACATGAGACAGATCAGGTCCTAGAGAGTCAACATGAGAAAGACCAGGTCCTACAGAGTCAACATGAGACAGACCAGGTCCTATAGAGTCAACATGAGACAGACCAGGTCCTATAGAGTCAACATGAGACAGATCAGATCCTATAGAGTCAACATGAGACAGACCAGGTCCTATAGAGTCAACAATAGACAGACCAGGTCCTATAGAGTCAACATGAGACAGACCAGGTCCTATAGAGTCAACATGAGACAGATCAGGTCCTATAGTGTCAACATGAGACAGACCAGTTCCTAAAGGGTCAACATGAAACAGACGGGATCCTATAGAGTCAACATGAGACAGACCAGGTCCTATAGAGTCAACATGAGACAGACCAGGTCCTAGAGAGTCAACATGAGACAGACCAGGTCCTATAGAGTCAACATGAGACAGACCAGGTCCTATAGAGTCAACATGAAACAGACCAGGTCCTATAGAGTCAACATGAGACAGATCAGGTCCTATAGAGTCAACATGAGACAGACCAGGTCCTATAGAGTCAACATGAGACAGACCAGGTCCTATAGAGTCAACATGATACAGATCAGGTCCTATAGAGTCAACATGAGACAGACCAGGTCCTGTAGAGTCAGCATGAGACAGACCAGGTCCTTTTGAGTCAACATGAGACAGATCAGGTCCTATAGAGTCAACATGAGACAGATCAGGTCCTATAGAGTCAACATGAGACAGACCAGGTCCTATAGAGTCAACATGAGACAGACCAGGTCCTATAGAGTCAACATGAGACAGACCAGGTCCTATAGAGTCAACATGAGACAGCCCAGGTCCTATAGAGTCAACACAAGACAGATCAGGTCCTATAGAGTCAACATGAGACAGATCAGGTCCTATAGAGTCAACATGAGACAGATCAGGTCCTATAGGGTCAACATGAAACAGACCGGATCCTATAGAGTCAACTGGAGACAGACCAGGTCCTATAGAGTCAACATGAGACAGACCAGGTCCTATAGAGTCAACATGAGACAGACCAGGTCCTATAGAGTCAACATGAGACAGATCAGGTCCTATAGGGTCAACATGAAACAGACCAGGTCCTATAGAGTCAACTGGAGACAGACCAGGTCCTATAGAGTCAACATGAGACAGACCAGGTCCTATAGAGTCAACATGAGACAGACCAGGTCCTATAGAGTCAACATGAGACAGATCAGGTCCTAGAGAGTCAACATGAGAAAGACCAGGTCCTACAGAGTCAACATGAGACAGACCAGGTCCTATAGAGTCAACATGAGACAGACCAGGTCCTATAGAGTCAACATGAGACAGATCAGATCCTATAGAGTCAACAATAGACAGACCAGGTCCTATAGAGTCAACAATAGACAGACCAGGTCCTATAGAGTCAACATGAGACAGACCAGGTCCTATAGAGTCAACATGAGACAGATCAGGTCCTATAGTGTCAACATGAGACAGACCAGTTCCTAAAGGGTCAACATGAAACAGACGGGATCCTATAGAGTCAACATGAGACAGACCAGGTCCTATAGAGTCAACATGAGACAGACCAGGTCCTAGAGAGTCAACATGAGACAGACCAGGTCCTATAGAGTCAACATGAGACAGACCAGGTCCTATAGAGTCAACATGAAACAGACCAGGTCCTATAGAGTCAACATGAGACAGATCAGGTCCTATAGAGTCAACAATAGACAGACCAGGTCCTATAGAGTCAACAATAGACAGACCAGGTCCTATAGAGTCAACATGAGACTGACCAGGTCCCAGAGAGTCAACATGAGACAGACCAGGTCCTATAGAGTCAACATGATACAGATCAGGTCCTATAGAGTCAACATGAGACAGATCAGGTCCTATAGGGTCAACATGAAACAGACCAGGACCTATAGAGTCAACTGGAGACAGACCAGGTCCTATAGAGTCAACATGAGACAGACCAGGTCCTATAGAGTCAGCATGAGACAGACAAGGTCCTCTAGAGTCAACATGAGACAGATCAGGTCCTACAGAGTCAACATGAGACAGACAAGGTCCTATAGAGTCAACATGAGACAGATCAGGTCCTAGAGAGTCAACATGAGACAGACCAGGTCCTACAGAGTCAACATGAGACAGACCAGGTCCTATAGAGTCAACATGAGACAGACCAGGTCCAATAGAGTCAACATGAGACAGATCAGGTCCTATAGAGTCAACAATAGACAGACCAGGTCCTATAGAGTCAACAATAGACAGGCCAGGTCCTATAGAGTCAACATGAGACAGACCAGGTCTTAAAAAGTCAACATGAGACAGAGCAGGTCCTTTAGAGTCAACATGAGACAGATCAGGTCCTATAGTCAACATGAGACAGATCAGGTCCTATAGAGTCAACATGAGACAGACCAGGTCCTATAGAGCCAACATAAGACAGATCAGGTCCTATAGAGTCAACATGAGACATACCAGGTCCTATAGAGTCAACATGAGACAGACCAGGTCCTATAGAGTCAACATGAGACAGACCAGGTCCTATAGAGTCAACATGAGACAGACCAGGTCCTATAGAGTCAACATGAGACAGACCAGGTCCTATAGAGTCAACATGAGACAGCCCAGGTCCTATAGAGTCAACACAAGACAGATCAGGTCCTATAGAGTCAACATGAGACAGATCAGTTCCTATAGGGTCAACATGAAACAGACGGGATCCTATAGAGTCAACATGAGACAGTCCAGGTCCTATAGAGTCAACAATAGACAGACCAGGTCCTAGAGAGTCAACATGAGACAGACCAGGTCCTATAGAGTCAACATGAGACAGACCAGGTCCTATAGAGTCAACATGATACAGATCAGGTCCTATAGAGTCAACATGAGACAGCCCAGGTCCTATAGAGTCAACACAAGACAGATCAGGTCCTATAGAGTCAACATGAGACAGATCGGGTCCTATAGGGTCAACATGAAACAGACGGGATCCTATAGAGTCAACATGAGACAGACCAGGTCCTATAGAGTCAACATGAAACAGACCAGGTCCTATAGAGTCAACATGAGACAGATCAGGTCCTATAGAGTCAACATGAGACAGACCAGGTCCTATAGAGTCAACTGGAGACAGACCAGGTCCTATAGAGTCAACATGATACAGATCAGGTCCTATAGAGTCAACATGAGACAGACCAGGTCCTGTAGAGTCAGCATGAGACAGACCAGGTCCTTTTGAGTCAACATGAGACAGATCAGGTCCTATAGAGTCAACATGAGACAGATCAGGTCCTATAGAGTCAACATGAGACAGATCAGGTCCTATAGAGTCAACATGATACAGATCAGGTCCTATAGAGTCAACATGAGACAGACCAGGTCCTGTAGAGTCAGCATGAGACAGACCAGGTCCTTTTGAGTCAACATGAGACAGATCAGGTCCTATAGAGTCAACATGAGACAGATCAGGTCCTATAGAGTCAACATGAGACAGACCAGGTCCTATAGAGTCAACATGAGACAGACCAGGTCCTATAGAGTCAACATGAGACAGACCAGGTCCTATAGAGTCAACATGAGACAGCCCAGGTCCTATAGAGTCAACACAAGACAGATCAGGTCCTATAGAGTCAACATGAGACAGATCAGGTCCTATAGAGTCAACATGAGACAGATCAGGTCCTATAGGGTCAACATGAAACAGACCGGATCCTATAGAGTCAACTGGAGACAGACCAGGTCCTATAGAGTCAACATGAGACAGACCAGGTCCTATAGAGTCAACATGAGACAGACCAGGTCCTATAGAGTCAACATGAGACAGATCAGGTCCTATAGGGTCAACATGAAACAGACCAGGTCCTATAGAGTCAACTGGAGACAGACCAGGTCCTATAGAGTCAACATGAGACAGACCAGGTCCTATAGAGTCAACATGAGACAGACCAGGTCCTATAGAGTCAACATGAGACAGATCAGGTCCTAGAGAGTCAACATGAGAAAGACCAGGTCCTACAGAGTCAACATGAGACAGACCAGGTCCTATAGAGTCAACATGAGACAGACCAGGTCCTATAGAGTCAACATGAGACAGATCAGATCCTATAGAGTCAACAATAGACAGACCAGGTCCTATAGAGTCAACAATAGACAGACCAGGTCCTATAGAGTCAACATGAGACAGACCAGGTCCTATAGAGTCAACATGAGACAGATCAGGTCCTATAGTGTCAACATGAGACAGACCAGTTCCTAAAGGGTCAACATGAAACAGACGGGATCCTATAGAGTCAACATGAGACAGACCAGGTCCTATAGAGTCAACATGAGACAGACCAGGTCCTAGAGAGTCAACATGAGACAGACCAGGTCCTATAGAGTCAACATGAGACAGACCAGGTCCTATAGAGTCAACATGAAACAGACCAGGTCCTATAGAGTCAACATGAGACAGATCAGGTCCTATAGAGTCAACAATAGACAGACCAGGTCCTATAGAGTCAACAATAGACAGACCAGGTCCTATAGAGTCAACATGAGACTGACCAGGTCCCAGAGAGTCAACATGAGACAGACCAGGTCCTATAGAGTCAACATGATACAGATCAGGTCCTATAGAGTCAACATGAGACAGATCAGGTCCTATAGGGTCAACATGAAACAGACCAGGACCTATAGAGTCAACTGGAGACAGACCAGGTCCTATAGAGTCAACATGAGACAGACCAGGTCCTATAGAGTCAGCATGAGACAGACAAGGTCCTCTAGAGTCAACATGAGACAGATCAGGTCCTACAGAGTCAACATGAGACAGACAAGGTCCTATAGAGTCAACATGAGACAGATCAGGTCCTAGAGAGTCAACATGAGACAGACCAGGTCCTACAGAGTCAACATGAGACAGACCAGGTCCTATAGAGTCAACATGAGACAGACCAGGTCCAATAGAGTCAACATGAGACAGATCAGGTCCTATAGAGTCAACAATAGACAGACCAGGTCCTATAGAGTCAACAATAGACAGGCCAGGTCCTATAGAGTCAACATGAGACAGACCAGGTCTTAAAAAGTCAACATGAGACAGAGCAGGTCCTTTAGAGTCAACATGAGACAGATCAGGTCCTATAGTCAACATGAGACAGATCAGGTCCTATAGAGTCAACATGAGACAGACCAGGTCCTATAGAGCCAACATAAGACAGATCAGGTCCTATAGAGTCAACATGAGACATACCAGGTCCTATAGAGTCAACATGAGACAGACCAGGTCCTATAGAGTCAACATGAGACAGACCAGGTCCTATAGAGTCAACATGAGACAGACCAGGTCCTATAGAGTCAACATGAGACAGACCAGGTCCTATAGAGTCAACATGAGACAGCCCAGGTCCTATAGAGTCAACACAAGACAGATCAGGTCCTATAGAGTCAACATGAGACAGATCAGTTCCTATAGGGTCAACATGAAACAGACGGGATCCTATAGAGTCAACATGAGACAGTCCAGGTCCTATAGAGTCAACAATAGACAGACCAGGTCCTAGAGAGTCAACATGAGACAGACCAGGTCCTATAGAGTCAACATGAGACAGACCAGGTCCTATAGAGTCAACATGATACAGATCAGGTCCTATAGAGTCAACATGAGACAGCCCAGGTCCTATAGAGTCAACACAAGACAGATCAGGTCCTATAGAGTCAACATGAGACAGATCGGGTCCTATAGGGTCAACATGAAACAGACGGGATCCTATAGAGTCAACATGAGACAGACCAGGTCCTATAGAGTCAACATGAAACAGACCAGGTCCTATAGAGTCAACATGAGACAGATCAGGTCCTATAGAGTCAACATGAGACAGACCAGGTCCTATAGAGTCAACTGGAGACAGACCAGGTCCTATAGAGTCAACATGATACAGATCAGGTCCTATAGAGTCAACATGAGACAGACCAGGTCCTGTAGAGTCAGCATGAGACAGACCAGGTCCTTTTGAGTCAACATGAGACAGATCAGGTCCTATAGAGTCAACATGAGACAGACCAGGTCCTATAGAGTCAACATGAGACAGACCAGGTCCTATAGAGTCAACATGAGACAGCCCAGGTCCTATAGAGTCAACACAAGACAGATCAGGTCCTATAGAGTCAACATGAGACAGATCAGGTCCTATAGAGTCAACATGAGACAGATCAGGTCCTATAGGGTCAACATGAAACAGACCGGATCCTATAGAGTCAACTGGAGACAGACCAGGTCCTATAGAGTCAACATGAGACAGACCAGGTCCTATAGAGTCAACATGAGACAGACCAGGTCCTATAGAGTCAACATGAGACAGACCAGGTCCTATAGAGTCAACATGAGACAGATCAGATCCTATAGAGTCAACAATAGACAGACCAGGTCCTATAGAGTCAACAATATACAGATCAGGTCCTATAGAGTCAACATGAGACAGATCGGGTCCTATAGGGTCAACATGAAACAGACGGGATCCTATAGAGTCAACATGAGACAGACCAGGTCCTAAAGAGTCAACATGAAACAGACCAGGTCCTATAGAGTCAACATGAAACAGATCAGGTCCTATAGAGTCAACATGAGACAGACCAGGTCCTATAGAGTCAACTGGAGACAGACCAGGTCCTATAGAGTCAACATGATACAGATCAGGTCCTATAGAGTCAACATGAGACAGACCAGGTCCTGTAGAGTCAGCATGAGACAGACCAGGTCCTTTTGAGTCAACATGAGACAGATCAGGTCCTATAGAGTCAACATGAGACAGATCAGGTCCTATAGAGTCAACATGAGACAGATCAGGTCCTATAGAGTCAACATGAGACAGACCAGGTCCTATAGAGTCAACATGAGACAGACCAGGTCCTATAGAGTCAACATGAGACAGCCCAGGTCCTATAGAGTCAACACAAGACAGATCAGGTCCTATAGAGTCAACATGAGACAGATCAGGTCCTATAGAGTCAACATGAGACAGATCAGGTCCTATAGGGTCAACATGAAACAGACCGGATCCTATAGAGTCAACTGGAGACAGACCAGGTCCTATAGAGTCAACATGAGACAGATCAGATCCTATAGAGTCAACAATAGACAGACCAGGTCCTATAGAGTCAACAATAGACAGACCAGGTCCTATAGAGTCAACATGAGACAGACCAGGTCCTATAGAGTCAACATGAGACAGATCAGGTCCTATAGGGTCAACATGAGACAGACCAGTTCCTAAAGGGTCAACATGAAACAGACGGGATCCTATAGAGTCAACATGAGACAGACCAGGTCCTATAGAGTCAACATGAGACAGACCAGGTCCTAGAGAGTCAACAATAGACAGACCAGGTCCTATAGAGTCAACATGATACAGATCAGGTCCTATAGAGTCAACATGAGACAGATCAGGTCCTATAGGGTCAACATGAAACAGACCAGGACCTATAGAGTCAACTGGAGACAGACCAGGTCCTATAGAGTCAACATGAGACAGACCAGGTCCTATAGAGTCAGCATGAGACAGACAAGGTCCTATAGAGTCAACATGAGACAGATCAGGTCCTACAGAGTCAACATGAGACAGACAAGGTCCTATAGAGTCAACATGAGACAGATCAGGTCCTAGAGAGTCAACATGAGACAGACCAGGTCCTACAGAGTCAACATGAGACAGACCAGGTCCTATAGAGTCAACATGAGACAGACCAGGTCCTATAGAGTCAACATGAGACAGATCAGGTCCTATAGAGTCAACAATAGACAGACCAGGTCCTATAGAGTCAACAATAGACAGGCCAGGTCCTATAGAGTCAACATGAGACAGACCAGGTCTTAAAAAGTCAACATGAGACAGAGCAGGTCCTTTAGAGTCAACATGAGACAGATCAGGTCCTATAGAGTCAACATGAGACAGATCAGGTCCTATAGAGTCAACATGAGACAGACCAGGTCCTATAGAGTCAACATAAGACAGATCAGGTCCTATAGAGTCAACATGAGACATACCAGGTCCTATAGAGTCAACATGAGACAGACCAGGTCCTATAGAGTCAACATGAGACAGACCAGGTCCTATAGAGTCAACATGAGACAGACCAGGTCCTATAGAGTCAACATGAGACAGACCAGGTCCTATAGAGTCAACATGAGACAGCCCAGGTCCTATAGAGTCAACACAAGACAGATCAGGTCCTATAGAGTCAACATGAGACAGATCAGGTCCTATAGGGTCAACATGAAACAGACGGGATCCTATAGAGTCAACATGAGACAGTCCAGGTCCTATAGAGTCAACAATAGACAGACCAGGTCCTAGAGAGTCAACATGAGACAGACCAGGTCCTATAGAGTCAACATGAGACAGACCAGGTCCTATAGAGTCAACATGAGACAGATCAGGTCCTATAGAGTCAACAATAGACAGACCAGGTCCTATAGAGTCAACAATAGACAGACCAGGTCCTATAGAGTCAACAATAGACAGACCAGGTCCTATAGAGTCAACAATAGACAGACCAGGTCCTAGAGAGTCAACATGAGACAGACCAGGTCCTATAGAGTCAACATGAGACAGACCAGGTCCTATAGAGTCAACATGAGACAGACCAGGTCCTATAGAGTCAACATGATACAGATCAGGTCCTATAGAGTCAACATGAGACAGCCCAGGTCCTATAGAGTCAACACAAGACAGATCAGGTCCTATAGAGTCAACATGAGACAGATCAGGTCCTATAGGGTCAACATGAAACAGACGGGATCCTATAGAGTCAACTGGAGACAGACCAGGTCCTATAGAGTCAACATGAGACAGACCAGGTCCTATAGAGACAGCATGAGACAGACAAGGTCCTATAGAGTCAACATGAGACAGATCAGGTCCTACAGAGTCAACATGAGACAGACAAGGTCCTATAGAGTCAACATGAGACAGATCAGGTCCTAGAGAGTCAACATGAAACAGACCAGGTCCTATAGAGTCAACTGGAGACAGACCAGGTCCTATAGAGTCAACATGAGACAGACCAGGTCCTATAGAGTCAACATGAGACAGACCAGGTCCTATAGAGTCAACATGAGACAGACCGGATCCTATAGAGTCAACTGGAGACAGACCAGGTCCTATAGAGTCAACATGAGACAGATCAGATCCTATAGAGTCAACAATAGACAGACCAGGTCCTATAGAGTCAACAATAGACAGACCAGGTCCTATAGAGTCAACATGAGACAGACCAGGTCCTATAGAGTCAACATGAGACAGATCAGGTCCTATAGGGTCAACATGAGACAGACCAGTTCCTAAAGGGTCAACATGAAACAGACGGGATCCTATAGAGTCAACATGAGACAGACCAGGTCCTATAGAGTCAACATGAGACAGACCAGGTCCTAGAGAGTCAACAATAGACAGACCAGGTCCTATAGAGTCAACATGATACAGATCAGGTCCTATAGAGTCAACATGAGACAGATCAGGTCCTATAGGGTCAACATGAAACAGACCAGGACCTATAGAGTCAACTGGAGACAGACCAGGTCCTATAGAGTCAACATGAGACAGACCAGGTCCTATAGAGTCAGCATGAGACAGACAAGGTCCTATAGAGTCAACATGAGACAGATCAGGTCCTACAGAGTCAACATGAGACAGACAAGGTCCTATAGAGTCAACATGAGACAGATCAGGTCCTAGAGAGTCAACATGAGACAGACCAGGTCCTACAGAGTCAACATGAGACAGACCAGGTCCTATAGAGTCAACATGAGACAGACCAGGTCCTATAGAGTCAACATGAGACAGATCAGGTCCTATAGAGTCAACAATAGACAGACCAGGTCCTATAGAGTCAACAATAGACAGGCCAGGTCCTATAGAGTCAACATGAGACAGACCAGGTCTTAAAAAGTCAACATGAGACAGAGCAGGTCCTTTAGAGTCAACATGAGACAGATCAGGTCCTATAGAGTCAACATGAGACAGATCAGGTCCTATAGAGTCAACATGAGACAGACCAGGTCCTATAGAGTCAACATAAGACAGATCAGGTCCTATAGAGTCAACATGAGACATACCAGGTCCTATAGAGTCAACATGAGACAGACCAGGTCCTATAGAGTCAACATGAGACAGACCAGGTCCTATAGAGTCAACATGAGACAGACCAGGTCCTATAGAGTCAACATGAGACAGACCAGGTCCTATAGAGTCAACATGAGACAGCCCAGGTCCTATAGAGTCAACACAAGACAGATCAGGTCCTATAGAGTCAACATGAGACAGATCAGGTCCTATAGGGTCAACATGAAACAGACGGGATCCTATAGAGTCAACATGAGACAGTCCAGGTCCTATAGAGTCAACAATAGACAGACCAGGTCCTAGAGAGTCAACATGAGACAGACCAGGTCCTATAGAGTCAACATGAGACAGACCAGGTCCTATAGAGTCAACATGAGACAGATCAGGTCCTATAGAGTCAACAATAGACAGACCAGGTCCTATAGAGTCAACAATAGACAGACCAGGTCCTATAGAGTCAACAATAGACAGACCAGGTCCTATAGAGTCAACAATAGACAGACCAGGTCCTAGAGAGTCAACATGAGACAGACCAGGTCCTATAGAGTCAACATGAGACAGACCAGGTCCTATAGAGTCAACATGAGACAGACCAGGTCCTATAGAGTCAACATGATACAGATCAGGACCTATAGAGTCAACATGAGACAGCCCAGGTCCTATAGAGTCAACACAAGACAGATCAGGTCCTATAGAGTCAACATGAGACAGATCAGGTCCTATAGGGTCAACATGAAACAGACGGGATCCTATAGAGTCAACTGGAGACAGACCAGGTCCTATAGAGTCAACATGAGACAGACCAGGTCCTATAGAGACAGCATGAGACAGACAAGGTCCTATAGAGTCAACATGAGACAGATCAGGTCCTACAGAGTCAACATGAGACAGACAAGGTCCTATAGAGTCAACATGAGACAGATCAGGTCCTAGAGAGTCAACATGAAACAGACCAGGTCCTATAGAGTCAACTGGAGACAGACCAGGTCCTATAGAGTCAACATGAGACAGACCAGGTCCTATAGAGTCAACATGAGACAGACCAGGTCCTATAGAGTCAACATGAGACAGATCAGGTCCTATAGAGTCAACATGAGACAGATCAGGTCCTAGACAGTCAACATGAGAAAGACCAGGTCCTACAGAGTCAACATGAGACAGACCAGGTCCTATAGAGTCAACATGAGACAGACCAGGTCCTATAGAGTCAACATGAGACAGATCAGGTCCTATAGAGTCAACAATAGACAGACCAGGTCCTATAGAGTCAACAATAGACAGACCAGGTCCTATAGAGTCAACATGAGACAGACCAGGTCTTACAGCGTCAACATGAGACAGATCAGGTCCTATAGAGTCAACATGAGACAGATCAGGTCCTATAGAGTCAACATGAGACAGATCAGGTCCTATAGAGTCAACATGAGACAGACCAGGTCCTATAGAGCCAACATAAGACAGATCAGGTCCTATAGAGTCAACATGAGACATACCAGGTCCTATAGAGTCAACATGAGACAGACCAGGTCCTATAGAGTCAACATGAGACAGACCAGGTCCTATAGAGTCAACATGAGACAGACCAGGTCCTATAGAGTCAACATGAGACAGACCAGGTCCTATAGAGTCAACATGAGACAGACCAGGTCCTATAGAGTCAACATGAGACAGCCCAGGTCCTATAGAGTCAATATGAGACAGATCAGGTCCTACAGAGTCAACATAAGACAGACCAGGTCCTATAGAGTCAACATGAGACAGACCAGGTCCCATAGAGTCAACATGAGACATACCAGGTCCTATAGAGTCAACATGAGACAGACCAGGTCCTATAGAGTCAACTGGAGACAGACCAGGTCCTATAGAGTCAACATGAGACAGACCAGGTCTTACAGCGTCAACATGAGACAGATCAGGTCCTATAGAGTCAACATGAGACAGATCAGGTCCTATAGAGTCAACATGAGACAGATCAGGTCCTATAGAGTCAACATGAGACAGACCAGGTCCTATAGAGCCAACATAAGACAGGTCAGGTCCTATAGAGTCAACATGAGACATACCAGGTCCTATAGAGTCAACATGAGACAGACCAGGTCCTATAGAGTCAACATGAGACAGACCAGGTCCTATAGAGTCAACATGTCTCTGAGACAGATCAGGTCCTATAGAGTCAACATGAGACAGATCAGGTCCTATAGAGTCAACATGAGACAGACCAGGTCCTATAGAGCCAACATAAGACAGATCAGGTCCTATAGAGTCAACATGAGACATGCCAGGTCCTATAGAGTCAATATGAGACAGACCAGGTCCTATAGAGTCAACATGAGACAGACCAGGTCCTATAGAGTCAACATGAGACAGACCAGGTCCTATAGAGTCAACATGAGACAGACCAGGTCCTATAGAGTCAACATGAGACAGCCCAGGTCCTATAGAGTCAACACAAGACAGATCAGGTCCTATAGAGTCAACTGGAGACAGACCAGGTCCTATAGAGTCAACATGAGACAGACCAGGTCCTATAGAGTCAACATGAGACAGACCAGGTCCTATAGAGTCAACAATAGACAGACCAGGTCCTATAGAGTCAACATGAGACAGACCAGGTCCTATAGAGTCAACATGAGACAGCCCAGGTCCTATAGAGTCAACACAAGACAGATCAGGTCCTATAGAGTCAACATGAGACAGATCAGGTCCTATAGGGTCAACATGAAACAGACGGGATCCTATAGAGTCAACATGAGACAGTCCAGGTCCTATAGAGTCAACAATAGACAGACCAGGTCCTAGAGAGTCAACATGAGACAGACCAGGTCCTATAGAGTCAACATGAGACAGACCAGGTCCTATAGAGTCAACATGAGACAGATCAGGTCCTATAGAGTCAACAATAGACAGACCAGGTCCTATAGAGTCAACAATAGACAGACCAGGTCCTATAGAGTCAACAATAGACAGACCAGGTCCTATAGAGTCAACAATAGACAGACCAGGTCCTAGAGAGTCAACATGAGACAGACCAGGTCCTATAGAGTCAACATGAGACAGACCAGGTCCTATAGAGTCAACATGAGACAGACCAGGTCCTATAGAGTCAACATGATACAGATCAGGACCTATAGAGTCAACATGAGACAGCCCAGGTCCTATAGAGTCAACACAAGACAGATCAGGTCCTATAGAGTCAACATGAGACAGATCAGGTCCTATAGGGTCAACATGAAACAGACGGGATCCTATAGAGTCAACTGGAGACAGACCAGGTCCTATAGAGTCAACATGAGACAGACCAGGTCCTATAGAGACAGCATGAGACAGACAAGGTCCTATAGAGTCAACATGAGACAGATCAGGTCCTACAGAGTCAACATGAGACAGACAAGGTCCTATAGAGTCAACATGAGACAGATCAGGTCCTAGAGAGTCAACATGAAACAGACCAGGTCCTATAGAGTCAACTGGAGACAGACCAGGTCCTATAGAGTCAACATGAGACAGACCAGGTCCTATAGAGTCAACATGAGACAGACCAGGTCCTATAGAGTCAACATGAGACAGATCAGGTCCTATAGAGTCAACATGAGACAGATCAGGTCCTAGACAGTCAACATGAGAAAGACCAGGTCCTACAGAGTCAACATGAGACAGACCAGGTCCTATAGAGTCAACATGAGACAGACCAGGTCCTATAGAGTCAACATGAGACAGATCAGGTCCTATAGAGTCAACAATAGACAGACCAGGTCCTATAGAGTCAACAATAGACAGACCAGGTCCTATAGAGTCAACATGAGACAGACCAGGTCTTACAGCGTCAACATGAGACAGATCAGGTCCTATAGAGTCAACATGAGACAGATCAGGTCCTATAGAGTCAACATGAGACAGATCAGGTCCTATAGAGTCAACATGAGACAGACCAGGTCCTATAGAGCCAACATAAGACAGATCAGGTCCTATAGAGTCAACATGAGACATACCAGGTCCTATAGAGTCAACATGAGACAGACCAGGTCCTATAGAGTCAACATGAGACAGACCAGGTCCTATAGAGTCAACATGAGACAGACCAGGTCCTATAGAGTCAACATGAGACAGACCAGGTCCTATAGAGTCAACATGAGACAGACCAGGTCCTATAGAGTCAACATGAGACAGCCCAGGTCCTATAGAGTCAATATGAGACAGATCAGGTCCTACAGAGTCAACATAAGACAGACCAGGTCCTATAGAGTCAACATGAGACAGACCAGGTCCCATAGAGTCAACATGAGACATACCAGGTCCTATAGAGTCAACATGAGACAGACCAGGTCCTATAGAGTCAACTGGAGACAGACCAGGTCCTATAGAGTCAACATGAGACAGACCAGGTCTTACAGCGTCAACATGAGACAGATCAGGTCCTATAGAGTCAACATGAGACAGATCAGGTCCTATAGAGTCAACATGAGACAGATCAGGTCCTATAGAGTCAACATGAGACAGACCAGGTCCTATAGAGCCAACATAAGACAGGTCAGGTCCTATAGAGTCAACATGAGACATACCAGGTCCTATAGAGTCAACATGAGACAGACCAGGTCCTATAGAGTCAACATGAGACAGACCAGGTCCTATAGAGTCAACATGTCTCTGAGACAGATCAGGTCCTATAGAGTCAACATGAGACAGATCAGGTCCTATAGAGTCAACATGAGACAGACCAGGTCCTATAGAGCCAACATAAGACAGATCAGGTCCTATAGAGTCAACATGAGACATGCCAGGTCCTATAGAGTCAATATGAGACAGACCAGGTCCTATAGAGTCAACATGAGACAGACCAGGTCCTATAGAGTCAACATGAGACAGACCAGGTCCTATAGAGTCAACATGAGACAGACCAGGTCCTATAGAGTCAACATGAGACAGCCCAGGTCCTATAGAGTCAACACAAGACAGATCAGGTCCTATAGAGTCAACTGGAGACAGACCAGGTCCTATAGAGTCAACATGAGACAGACCAGGTCCTATAGAGTCAACATGAGACAGACCAGGTCCTATAGAGTCAACAATAGACAGACCAGGTCCTATAGAGTCAACAATAGACAGACCAGGTCCTATAGAGTCAACATGAGACAGACCAGGTCCTATAGAGTCAACATGAGACAGACCAGGTCCTATAGAGTCAACATGATACAGATCAGGTCCTATAGAGTCAACATGAGACAGATCAGGTCCTATAGGGTCAACATGAAACAGACCAGGACCTATAGAGTCAACTGGAGACAGACCAGGTCCTATAGAGTCAACATGAGACAGACCAGGTCCTATAGAGTCAGCATGAGACAGACAAGGTCCTATAGAGTCAACATGAGACAGATCAGGTCCTACAGAGTCAACATGAGACAGACAAGGTCCTATAGAGTCAACATGAGACAGATCAGGTCCTAGAGAGTCAACATGAGACAGACCAGGTCCTACAGAGTCAACATGAGACAGACCAGGTCCTATAGAGTCAACATGAGACAGACCAGGTCCTATAGAGTCAACATGAGACAGATCAGGTCCTATAGAGTCAACAATAGACAGACCAGGTCCTATAGAGTCAACAATAGACAGGCCAGGTCCTATAGAGTCAACATGAGACAGACCAGGTCTTAAAAAGTCAACATGAGACAGAGCAGGTCCTTTATAGTCAACATGAGACAGATCAGGTCCTATAGTCAACATGAGACAGATCAGGTCCTATAGAGTCAACATGAGACAGACCAGGTCCTATAGAGCCAACATAAGACAGATCAGGTCCTATAGAGTCAACATGAGACATACCAGGTCCTATAGAGTCAACATGAGACAGACCAGGTCCTATAGAGTCAACATGAGACAGACAAGGTCCTATAGAGTCAACATGAGACAGACCAGGTCCTATAGAGTCAACATGAGACAGACCAGGTCCTATCGAGCCAACATGAGACAGCCCAGGTCCTATAGAGTCAACACAAGACAGATCAGGTCCTATAGAGTCAACATGAGACAGATCAGGTCCTATAGGGTCAACATGAAACAGACGGGATCCTATAGAGTCAACATGAGACAGACCAGGTCCTATAGAGTCAACATGAGACAGACCAGGTCCTAGAGAGTCAACATGAGACAGACCAGGTCCTATAGAGTCAACATGAGACAGACCAGGTCCTATAGAGTCAACATGAGACAGATCAGGTCCTATAGAGTCAACAATAGACAGACCAGGTCCTATAGAGTCAACAATAGACAGACCAGGTCCTATAGAGTCAACATGAGACAGACCAGGTCCTATAGAGTCAACATGAGACAGACCAGGTCCTATAGAGTCAACATGATACAGATCAGGTCCTATAGAGTCAACATGAGACAGCCCAGGTCCTATAGAGTCAACACAAGACAGATCAGGTCCTATAGAGTCAACATGAGACAGATCAGGTCCTATAGGGTCAACATGAAACAGACGGGATCCTATAGAGTCAACATGAGACAGACCAGGTCCTATAGAGTCAACATGAGACAGACCAGGTCCTATAGAGTCAACATGAGACAGACCAGGTCCTATAGAGTCAACAATAGACAGACCAGGTCCTATAGAGTCAACAATAGACAGACCAGGTCCTATAGAGTCAACATGAGACAGACCAGGTCCTATAGAGTCAACATGAGACAGACCAGGTCCTATAGAGTCAACATGATACAGATCAGGTCCTATAGAGTCAACATGAGACAGATCAGGTCCTATAGGGTCAACATGAAACAGACCAGGACCTATAGAGTCAACTGGAGACAGACCAGGTCCTATAGAGTCAACATGAGACAGACCAGGTCCTATAGAGTCAGCATGAGACAGACAAGGTCCTATAGAGTCAACATGAGACAGATCAGGTCCTAGAGAGTCAACATGAGACAGACAAGGTCCTATAGAGTCAACATGAGACAGATCAGGTCCTAGAGAGTCAACATGAGACAGACCAGGTCCTACAGAGTCAACATGAGACAGACCAGGTCCTATAGAGTCAACATGAGACAGATCAGGTCCTATAGAGTCAACAATAGACAGACCAGGTCCTATAGAGTCAACAATAGACAGGCCAGGTCCTATAGAGTCAACATGAGACAGACCAGGTCTTAAAAAGTCAACATGAGACAGAGCAGGTCCTTTAGAGTCAACATGAGACAGATCAGGTCCTATAGTCAACATGAGACAGATCAGGTCCTATAGAGTCAACATGAGACAGACCAGGTCCTATAGAGCCAACATAAGACAGATCAGGTCCTATAGAGTCAACATGAGACATACCAGGTCCTATAGAGTCAACATGAGACAGACCAGGTCCTATAGAGTCAACATGAGACAGACCAGGTCCTATAGAGTCAACATGAGACAGACCAGGTCCTATAGAGTCAACATGAGACAGACCAGGTCCTATAGAGCCAACATGAGACAGCCCAGGTCCTATAGAGTCAACACAAGACAGATCAGGTCCTATAGAGTCAACATGAGACAGATCAGGTCCTATAGGGTCAACATGAAAAAGACGGGATCCTATAGAGTCAATATGAGACAGACCAGGTCCTATAGAGTCAACATGAGACAGACCAGGTCCTAGAGAGTCAACATGAGACAGACCAGGTCCTATAGAGTCAACATGAGACAGACCAGGTCCTATAGAGTCAACATGAGACAGATCAGGTCCTATAGAGTCAACAATAGACAGACCAGGTCCTATAGAGTCAACAATAGACAGACCAGGTCCTATAGAGTCAACATGAGACAGACCAGGTCCTATAGAGTCAACATGAGACAGACCAGGTCCTATAGAGTCAACATGATACAGATCAGGTCCTATAGAGTCAACATGAGACAGCCCAGGTCCTATAGAGTCAACACAAGACAGATCAGGTCCTATAGAGCCAACATGAGACAGATCAGGTCCTATAGGGTCAACATGAAACAGACGGGATCCTATAGAGTCAACATGAGACAGACCAGGTCCTATAGAGTCAACATGAGACAGACCAGGTCCTAGAGAGTCAACATGAGACAGACCAGGTCCTATAGAGTCAACATGAGACAGACCAGGTCCTATAGAGTCAACATGAGACAGACCAGGTCCTATAGAGTCAACATGAGACAGATCAGGTCCTATAGAGTCAACAATAGACAGACCAGGTCCTATAGAGTCAACAATAGACAGACCAGGTCCTATAGAGTCAACATGAGACAGACCAGGTCTTACAGCGTCAACATGAGACAGATCAGGTCCTATAGAGTCAACATGAGACAGATCAGGTCCTAGAGAGTCAACATGAGACAGACCAGGTCCTACAGAGTCAACATGAGACAGACCAGGTCCTATAGAGTCAACATGAGACAGACCAGGTCCTATAGAGTCAACATGAGACAGATCAGGTCCTATAGAGTCAACAATAGACAGACCAGGTCCTATAGAGTCAACAATAGACAGGCCAGGTCCTATAGAGTCAACATGAGACAGACCAGGTCTTAAAAAGTCAACATGAGACAGAGCAGGTCCTTTAGAGTCAACATGAGACAGATCAGGTCCTATAGTCAACATGAGCCAGATCAGGTCCTATAGAGTCAACATGAGACAGACCAGGTCCTATAGAGCCAACATAAGACAGATCAGGTCCTATAGAGTCAGCATGAGACATACCAGGTCCTATAGAGTCAACATGAGACAGACCAGGTCCTATAGAGTCAACATGAGACAGACAAGGTCCTATAGAGTCAACATGAGACAGACCAGGTCCTATAGAGTCAACATGAGACAGACCAGGTCCTATAGAGCCAACATGAGACAGCCCAGGTCCTATAGAGTCAACACAAGACAGATCAGGTCCTATAGAGTCAACATGAGACAGATCAGGTCCTATAGGGTCAACATGAAACAGACGGGATCCTATAGAGTCAACATGAGACAGACCAGGTCCTATAGAGTCAACATGAGACAGACCAGGTCCTAGAGAGTCAACATGAGACAAACCAGGTCCTATAGAGTCAACATGAGACAGACCAGGTCCTATAGAGTCAACATGAGACAGATCAGGTCCTATAGAGTCAACAATAGACAGACCAGGTCCTATAGAGTCAACAATAGACAGACCAGGTCCTATAGAGTCAACATGAGACAGACCAGGTCCTATAGAGTCAACATGAGACAGACCAGGTCCTATAGAGTCAACATGATACAGATCAGGTCCTATAGAGTCAACATGAGACAGCCCAGGTCCTATAGAGTCAACACAAGACAGATCAGGTCCTATAGAGTCAACATGAGACAGATCAGGTCCTATAGGGTCAACATGAAACAGACGGGATCCTATAGAGTCAACATGAGACAGACCAGGTCCTATAGAGTCAACATGAGACAGACCAGGTCCTATAGAGTCAACATGAGACAGACCAGGTCCTATAGAGTCAACAATAGACAGACCAGGTCCTATAGAGTCAACAATAGACAGACCAGGTCCTATAGAGTCAACATGAGACAGACCAGGTCCTATAGAGTCAACATGAGACAGACCAGGTCCTATAGAGTCAACATGATACAGATCAGGTCCTATAGAGTCAACATGAGACAGATCAGGTCCTATAGGGTCAACATGAAACAGACCAGGACCTATAGAGTCAACTGGAGACAGACCAGGTCCTATAGAGTCAACATGAGACAGACCAGGTCCTATAGAGTCAGCATGAGACAGACAAGGTCCTATAGAGTCAACATGAGACAGATCAGGTCCTACAGAGTCAACATGAGACAGACAAGGTCCTATAGAGTCAACATGAGACAGATCAGGTCCTAGAGAGTCAACATGAGACAGACCAGGTCCTACAGAGTCAACATGAGACAGACCAGGTCCTATAGAGTCAACATGAGACAGATCAGGTCCTATAGAGTCAACAATAGACAGACCAGGTCCTATAGAGTCAACAATAGACAGGCCAGGTCCTATAGAGTCAACATGAGACAGACCAGGTCTTAAAAAGTCAACATGAGACAGAGCAGGTCCTTTAGAGTCAACATGAGACAGATCAGGTCCTATAGTCAACATGAGACAGATCAGGTTCTATAGAGTCAACATGAGACAGACCAGGTCCTATAGAGTCAACATGAGACAGACCAGGTCCTATAGAGTCACCATGAGACAGACCAGGTCCTATAGAGTCAACATGAGACAGACCAGGTCCTATAGAGTCAACATGAGACAGATCAGGTCCTATAGAGTCAACAATAGACAGACCAGGTCCTATAGAGTCAACAATAGACAGACCAGGTCCTATAGAGTCAACATGAGACAGACCAGGTCCTATAGAGTCAACATGAGACAGACCAGGTCCTATAGAGTCAACATGATACAGATCAGGTCCTATAGAGTCAACATGAGACAGCCCAGGTCCTATAGAGTCAACACAAGACAGATCAGGTCCTATAGAGTCAACATGAGACAGATCAGGTCCTATAGGGTCAACATGAAACAGACGGGATCCTATAGAGTCAACATGAGACAGACCAGGTCCTATAGAGTCAACATGAGACAGACCAGGTCCTAGAGAGTCAACATGAGACAGACCAGGTCCTATAGAGTCAACATGAGACAGACCAGGTCCTAAAGAGTCAACATGAGACAGACCAGGTCCTATAGAGTCAACATGAGACAGATCAGGTCCTATAGAGTCAACAATAGACAGACCAGGTCCTATAGAGTCAACAATAGACAGACCAGGTCCTATAGAGTCAACATGAGACAGACCAGGTCTTACAGCGTCAACATGAGACAGATCAGGTCCTATAGAGTCAACATGAGACAGATCAGGTCCTAGAGAGTCAACATGAGACAGACCAGGTCCTACAGAGTCAACATGAGACAGACCAGGTCCTATAGAGTCAACATGAGACAGACCAGGTCCTATAGAGTCAACATGAGACAGATCAGGTCCTATAGAGTCAACAATAGACAGACCAGGTCCTATAGAGTCAACAATAGACAGGCCAGGTCCTATAGAGTCAACATGAGACAGACCAGGTCTTAAAAAGTCAACATGAGACAGAGCAGGTCCTTTAGAGTCAACATGAGACAGATCAGGTCCTATAGTCAACATGAGACAGATCAGGTCCTATAGAGTCAACATGAGACAGACCAGGTCCTATAGAGCCAACATAAGACAGATCAGGTCCTATAGAGTCAGCATGAGACATACCAGGTCCTATAGAGTCAACATGAGACAGACCAGGTCCTATAGAGTCAACATGAGACAGACAAGGTCCTATAGAGTCAACATGAGACAGACCAGGTCCTATAGAGTCAACATGAGACAGACCAGGTCCTATAGAGCCAACATGAGACAGCCCAGGTCCTATAGAGTCAACACAAGACAGATCAGGTCCTATAGAGTCAACATGAGACAGATCAGGTCCTATAGGGTCAGCATGAAACAGACGGGATCCTATAGAGTCAACATGAGACAGACCAGGTCCTATAGAGTCAACATGAGACAGACCAGGTCCTAGAGAGTCAACATGAGACAAACCAGGTCCTATAGAGTCAACATGAGACAGACCAGGTCCTATAGAGTCAACATGAGACAGATCAGGTCCTATAGAGTCAACAATAGACAGACCAGGTCCTATAGAGTCAACAATAGACAGACCAGGTCCTATAGAGTCAACATGAGACAGACCAGGTCCTATAGAGTCAACATGAGACAGACCAGGTCCTATAGAGTCAACATGATACAGATCAGGTCCTATAGAGTCAACATGAGACAGCCCAGGTCCTATAGAGTCAACACAAGACAGATCAGGTCCTATAGAGTCAACATGAGACAGATCAGGTCCTATAGGGTCAACATGAAACAGACGGGATCCTATAGAGTCAACATGAGACAGACCAGGTCCTATAGAGTCAACATGAGACAGACCAGGTCCTATAGAGTCAACATGAGACAGACCAGGTCCTATAGAGTCAACAATAGACAGACCAGGTCCTATAGAGTCAACAATAGACAGACCAGGTCCTATAGAGTCAACATGAGACAGACCAGGTCCTATAGAGTCAACATGAGACAGACCAGGTCCTATAGAGTCAACATGATACAGATCAGGTCCTAAAGAGTCAACATGAGACAGATCAGGTCCTATAGGGTCAACATGAAACAGACCAGGACCTATAGAGTCAACTGGAGACAGACCAGGTCCTATAGAGTCAACATGAGACAGACCAGGTCCTATAGAGTCAGCATGAGACAGACAAGGTCCTATAGAGTCAACATGAGACAGATCAGGTCCTACAGAGTCAACATGAGACAGACAAGGTCCTATAGAGTCAACATGAGACAGATCAGGTCCTAGAGAGTCAACATGAGACAGACCAGGTCCTACAGAGTCAACATGAGACAGACCAGGTCCTATAGAGTCAACATGAGACAGATCAGGTCCTATAGAGTCAACAATAGACAGACCAGGTCCTATAGAGTCAACAATAGACAGGCCAGGTCCTATAGAGTCAACATGAGACAGAATAGGTCTTAAAAAGTCAACATGAGACAGAGCAGGTCCTTTAGAGTCAACATGAGACAGATCAGGTCCTATAGTCAACATGAGACAGATCAGGTCCTATAGAGTCAACATGAGACAGACCAGGTCCTATAGAGCCAACATAAGAGATCAGGTCCTATAGAGTCAACATGAGACATACCAGGTCCTATAGAGTCAACATGAGACAGACCAGGTCCTATAGAGTCAACATGAGACAGACCAGGTCCTATAGAGTCAACATGAGACAGACCAGGTCCTATAGAGTCAACATGAGACAGACCAGGTCCTATAGAGCCAACATGAGACAGCCCAGGTCCTATAGAGTCAACACAAGACAGATCAGGTCCTATAGAGTCAACATGAGACAGATCAGGTCCTATAGGGTCAACATGAAACAGACGGGATCCTATAGAGTCAACATGAGACAGACCAGGTCCTATAGAGTCAACATGAGACAGACCAGGTCCTAGAGAGTCAACATGAGACAGACCAGGTCCTATAGAGTCAACATGAGACAGACCAGGTCCTATAGAGTCAACATGAGACAGATCAGGTCCTATAGAGTCAACAATAGACAGACCAGGTCCTATAGAGTCAACAATAACCAGACCAGGTCCTATAGAGTCAACATGAGACAGACCAGGTCCTATAGAGTCAACATGAGACAGACCAGGTCCTATAGAGTCAACATGATACAGATCAGGTCCTATAGAGTCAACATGAGACAGCCCAGGTCCTATAGAGTCAACACAAGACAGATCAGGTCCTATAGAGTCAACATGAGACAGATCAGGTCCTATAGGGTCAACATGAAACATAAGGGATCCTATAGAGTCAACATGAGACAGACCAGGTCCTATAGAGTCAACATGAGACAGACCAGGTCCTAGAGAGTCAACATGAGACAGACCAGGTCCTATAGAGTCAACATGAGACAGACCAGGTCCTATAGAGTCAACATGAGACAGATCAGGTCCTATAGAGTCAACAATAGACAGACCAGGTCCTATAGAGTCAACAATAGACAGACCAGGTCCTATAGAGTCAACATGAGACAGACCAGGTCTTACAGCGTCAACATGAGACAGATCAGGTCCTATAGAGTCAACATGAGACAGACCAGGTCCTATAGAGTCAACATGAGACAGACCAGGTCCTATAGAGTCAACATGATACAGATCAGGTCCTATAGAGTCAACATGAGACAGACCAGGTCCTGTAGAGTCAGCATGAGACAGACCAGGTCCTATTGAGTCAACATGAGACAGATCAGGTCCTATAGAGTCAACATGAGACAGATCAGGTCCTATAGAGTCAACATGAGACAGACCAGGTCCTATAGAGTCAACATGAGACAGACCAGGTCCTATAGAGTCAACATGAGACAGATCAGGTCCTATAGAATCAACAATAGACAGACCAGGTCCTATAGAGTCAACAATAGACAGACCAGGTCCTATAGAGTCAACATGAGACAGACCAGGTCTTACAGCGTCAACATGAGACAGATCAGGTCCTATAGAGTCAACATGAGACAGACCAGGTCCTATAGAGTCAACATGAGACAGACCAGGTCCTATAGAGTCAACATGATACAGATCAGGTCCTATAGAGTCAACATGAGACAGACCAGGTCCTGTAGAGTCAGCATGAGACAGACCAGGTCCTATTGAGTCAACATGAGACAGATCAGGTCCTATAGAGTCAACATGAGACAGATCAGGTCCTATAGAGTCAACATGAGACAGACCAGGTCCTATAGAGTCAACATGAGACAGACCAGGTCCTATAGAGTCAACATGAGACAGACCAGGTCCTATAGAGTCAACATGAGACAGCCCAGGTCCTATAGAGTCAACACAAGACAGATCAGGTTCTATAGAGTCAACATGAGACAGACCAGGTCTTAAAAAGTCAACATGAGACAGAGCAGGTCCTTTAGAGTCAACATGAGACAGATCAGGTCCTATAGTCAACATGAGACAGATCAGGTCCTATAGAGTCAACATGAGACAGACCAGGTCCTATAGAGCCAACATAAGACAGATCAGGTCCTATAGAGTCAACATGAGACATACCAGGTCCTATAGAGTCAACATGAGACAGACCAGGTCCTATAGAGTCAACATGAGACAGACCAGGTCCTATAGAGTCAACATGAGACAGACCAGGTCCTATAGAGTCAACATGAGACAGACCAGGTCCTATAGAGCCAACATGAGACAGCCCAGGTCCTATAGAGTCAACACAAGACAGATCAGGTCCTATAGAGTCAACATGAGACAGATCAGGTCCTATAGGGTCAACATGAAACAGACGGGATCCTATAGAGTCAACATGAGACAGACCAGGTCCTATAGAGTCAACATGAGACAGACCAGGTCCTAGAGAGTCAACATGAGACAGACCAGGTCCTATAGAGTCAACATGAGACAGACCAGGTCCTATAGAGTCAACATGAGACAGATCAGGTCCTATAGAGTCAACAATAGACAGACCAGGTCCTATAGAGTCAACAATAGACAGACCAGGTCCTATAGAGTCAACATGAGACAGACCAGGTCCTATAGAGTCAACATGAGACAGACCAGGTCCTATAGAGTCAACATGATACAGATCAGGTCCTATAGAGTCAACATGAGACAGCCCAGGTCCTATAGAGTCAACACAAGACAGATCAGGTCCTATAGAGTCAACATGAGACAGATCAGGTCCTATAGGGTCAACATGAAACAGACGGGATCCTATAGAGTCAACATGAGACAGACCAGGTCCTAGAGAGTCAACATGAGACAGACCAGGTCCTATAGAGTCAACATGAGACAGACCAGGTCCTATAGAGTCAACATGAGACAGACCAGGTCCTATAGAGCCAACATGAGACAGCCCAGGTCCTATAGAGTCAACACAAGACAGATCAGGTCCTATAGAGTCAACATGAGACAGATCAGGTCCTATAGGGTCAACATGAAACAGACGGGATCCTATAGAGTCAACATGAGACAGACCAGGTCCTATAGAGTCAACATGAGACAGACCAGGTCCTAGAGAGTCAACATGAGACAGACCAGGTCCTATAGAGTCAACATGAGACAGACCAGGTCCTATAGAGTCAACATGAGACAGATCAGGTCCTATAGAGTCAACAATAGACAGACCAGGTCCTATAGAGTCAACAATAACCAGACCAGGTCCTATAGAGTCAACATGAGACAGACCAGGTCCTATAGAGTCAACATGAGACAGACCAGGTCCTATAGAGTCAACATGATACAGATCAGGTCCTATAGAGTCAACATGAGACAGCCCAGGTCCTATAGAGTCAACACAAGACAGATCAGGTCCTATAGAGTCAACATGAGACAGATCAGGTCCTATAGGGTCAACATGAAACATAAGGGATCCTATAGAGTCAACATGAGACAGACCAGGTCCTATAGAGTCAACATGAGACAGACCAGGTCCTAGAGAGTCAACATGAGACAGACCAGGTCCTATAGAGTCAACATGAGACAGACCAGGTCCTATAGAGTCAACATGAGACAGATCAGGTCCTATAGAGTCAACAATAGACAGACCAGGTCCTATAGAGTCAACAATAGACAGACCAGGTCCTATAGAGTCAACATGAGACAGACCAGGTCTTACAGCGTCAACATGAGACAGATCAGGTCCTATAGAGTCAACATGAGACAGACCAGGTCCTATAGAGTCAACATGAGACAGACCAGGTCCTATAGAGTCAACATGATACAGATCAGGTCCTATAGAGTCAACATGAGACAGACCAGGTCCTGTAGAGTCAGCATGAGACAGACCAGGTCCTATTGAGTCAACATGAGACAGATCAGGTCCTATAGAGTCAACATGAGACAGATCAGGTCCTATAGAGTCAACATGAGACAGACCAGGTCCTATAGAGTCAACATGAGACAGACCAGGTCCTATAGAGTCAACATGAGACAGACCAGGTCCTATAGAGCCAACATGAGACAGCCCAGGTCCTATAGAGTCAACACAAGACAGATCAGGTCCTATAGAGTCAACATGAGACAGATCAGGTCCTATAGGGTCAACATGAAACAGACGGGATCCTATAGAGTCAACATGAGACAGACCAGGTCCTATAGAGTCAACATGAGACAGACCAGGTCCTAGAGAGTCAACATGAGACAGACCAGGTCCTATAGAGTCAACATGAGACAGACCAGGTCCTATAGAGTCAACATGAGACAGATCAGGTCCTATAGAGTCAACAATAGACAGACCAGGTCCTATAGAGTCAACAATAACCAGACCAGGTCCTATAGAGTCAACATGAGACAGACCAGGTCCTATAGAGTCAACAATAGACAGACCAGGTCCTATAGAGTCAACAATAACCAGACCAGGTCCTATAGAGTCAACATGAGACAGATCAGGTCCTATAGAGTCAACATGAGACAGCCCAGGTCCTATAGAGTCAACACAAGACAGATCAGGTCCTATAGAGTCAACATGAGACAGATCAGGTCCTATAGGGTCAACATGAAACATAAGGGATCCTATAGAGTCAACATGAGACAGACCAGGTCCTATAGAGTCAACATGAGACAGACCAGGTCCTAGAGAGTCAACATGAGACAGACCAGGTCCTATAGACAGACCAGGTCCTAGAGAGTCAACATGAGACAGACCAGGTCCTATAGAGTCAACATGAGACAGACCAGGTCCTATAGAGTCAACATGAGACAGATCAGGTCCTATAGAGTCAACAATAGACAGACCAGGTCCTATAGAGTCAACAATAGACAGACCAGGTCCTATAGAGTCAACATGAGACAGACCAGGTCTTACAGCGTCAACATGAGACAGATCAGGTCCTATAGAGTCAACATGAGACAGACCAGGTCCTATAGAGTCAACATGAGACAGACCAGGTCCTATAGAGTCAACAATAACCAGACCAGGTCCTATAGAGTCAACATGAGACAGATCAGGTCCTATAGAGTCAACATGAGACAGCCCAGGTCCTATAGAGTCAACACAAGACAGATCAGGTCCTATAGAGTCAACATGAGACAGATCAGGTCCTATAGGGTCAACATGAAACATAAGGGATCCTATAGAGTCAACATGAGACAGACCAGGTCCTATAGAGTCAACATGAGACAGACCAGGTCCTAGAGAGTCAACATGAGACAGACCAGGTCCTATAGAGTCAACATGAGACAGACCAGGTCCTATAGAGTCAACATGAGACAGATCAGGTCCTATAGAGTCAACAATAGACAGACCAGGTCCTATAGAGTCAACAATAGACAGACCAGGTCCTATAGAGTCAACATGAGACAGACCAGGTCTTACAGCGTCAACATGAGACAGATCAGGTCCTATAGAGTCAACATGAGACAGACCAGGTCCTATAGAGTCAACATGAGACAGACCAGGTCCTATAGAGTCAACATGATACAGATCAGGTCCTATAGAGTCAACATGAGACAGACCAGGTCCTGTAGAGTCAGCATGAGACAGACCAGGTCCTATTGAGTCAACATGAGACAGATCAGGTCCTATAGAGTCAACATGAGACAGATCAGGTCCTATAGAGTCAACATGAGACAGACCAGGTCCTATAGAGTCAACATGAGACAGACCAGGTCCTATAGAGTCAACATGAGACAGACCAGGTCCTATAGAGCCAACATGAGACAGCCCAGGTCCTATAGAGTCAACACAAGACAGATCAGGTCCTATAGAGTCAACATGAGACAGATCAGGTCCTATAGGGTCAACATGAAACAGACGGGATCCTATAGAGTCAACATGAGACAGACCAGGTCCTATAGAGTCAACATGAGACAGACCAGGTCCTAGAGAGTCAACATGAGACAGACCAGGTCCTATAGAGTCAACATGAGACAGACCAGGTCCTATAGAGTCAACATGAGACAGATCAGGTCCTATAGAGTCAACAATAGACAGACCAGGTCCTATAGAGTCAACAATAGACAGACCAGGTCCTATAGAGTCAACATGAGACAGACCAGGTCCTATAGAGTCAACATGAGACAGACCAGGTCCTATAGAGTCAACATGATACAGATCAGGTCCTATAGAGTCAACATGAGACAGCCCAGGTCCTATAGAGTCAACACAAGACAGATCAGGTCCTATAGAGTCAACATGAGACAGATCAGGTCCTATAGGGTCAACATGAAACAGACGGGATCCTATAGAGTCAACATGAGACAGACCAGGTCCTAGAGAGTCAACATGAGACAGACCAGGTCCTATAGAGTCAACATGAGACAGACCAGGTCCTATAGAGTCAACATGAGACAGACCAGGTCCTATAGAGTCAACATGAGACAGATCAGGTCCTATAGAGTCAACAATAGACAGACCAGGTCCTATAGAGTCAACAATAGACAGATCAGGTCCTATAGAGTCAACATGAGACAGACCAGGTCCTATAGAGTCAACATGAGACAGACCAGGTCCTATAGAGTCAACATGAGACAGACCAGGTCCTACAGAGTCAACATGAGACAGACCAGGTCCTATAGAGTCAACATGAGACAGCCCAGGTCCTATAGAGTCAACACAAGACAGATCAGGTCCTATAGAGTCAACATGAGACAGATCAGGTCCTATAGAGTCAACATGAGACAGATCAGGTCCTATAGGGTCAACATGAAACAGACCGGATCCTATAGAGTCAACTGGAGACAGACCAGGTCCTATAGAGTCAACATGAGACAGACCAGGTCCTATAGAGTCAACATGAGACAGACCAGGTCCTATAGAGTCAACATGAGACAGATCAGGTCCTATAGGGTCAACATGAAACAGACCAGGTCCTATAGAGTCAACTGGAGACAGACCAGGTCCTATAGAGTCAACATGAGACAGACAAGGTCCTATAGAGTCAACATGAGACAGATCAGGTCCTATAGGGTCAACATGAAACAGACCAGGTCCTATAGAGTCATCTGGAGACAGACCAGGTCCTATAGAGTCAACATGAGACAGATCAGGTCCTAGACAGTCAACATGAGAAAGACCAGGTCCTACAGAGTCAACATGAGACAGACCAGGTCCTATAGAGTCAACATGAGACAGACCAGGTCCTATAGAGTCAACATGAGACAGATCAGGTCCTATAGAGTCAACAATAGACAGACCAGGTCCTATAGAGTCAACAATAGACAGACCAGGTCCTATAGAGTCAACATGAGACAGACCAGGTCTTACAGCGTCAACATGAGACAGATCAGGTCCTATAGAGTCAACATGAGACAGATCAGGTCCTATAGAGTCAACATGAGACAGATCAGGTCCTATAGAGTCAACATGAGACAAACCAGGTCCTATAGAGCCAACATAAGACAGATCAGGTCCTATAGAGTCAACATGAGACAGACCAGGTCCTGTAGAGTCAGCATGAGACAGACCAGGTCCTATTGAGTCAACATGAGACAGATCAGGTCCTATAGAGTCAACATGAGACAGATCAGGTCCTATAGAGTCAACATGAGACAGACCAGGTCCTATAGAGTCAACATGAGACAGACCAGGTCCTATAGAGTCAACATGAGACAGACCAGGTCCTATAGAGTCAACATGAGACAGACCAGGTCCTATAGAGTCAACATGAGACAGACCAGGTCCTATAGAGTCAACACAAGACAGATCAGGTCCTATAGAGTCAACATGAGACAGATCAGGTCCTATAGAGTCAACATGAGACAGATCAGGTCCTATAGGGTCAACATGAAACAGACCGGATCCTATAGAGTCAACTGGAGACAGACCAGGTCCTATAGAGTCAACATGAGACAGACCAGGTCCTATAGAGTCAACATGAGACAGATCAGGTCCTATTGAGTCAACATGAGACAGATCAGGTCCTAGACAGTCAACATGAGAAAGACCAGGTCCTACAGAGTCAACATGAGACAGACCAGGTCCTATAGAGTCAACATGAGACAGACCAGGTCCTATAGAGTCAACATGAGACAGATCAGGTCCTATAGAGTCAACAATAGACAGACCAGGTCCTATAGAGTCAACAATAGACAGACCAGGTCCTATAGAGTCAACATGAGACAGACCAGGTCTTACAGCATCAACATGAGACAGATCAGGTCCTATAGAGTCAACATGAGACAGATCAGGTCCTATAGAGTCAACATGAGACAGACCAGGTCCTATAGAGTCAACATGAGACAAACCAGGTCCTATAGAGCCAACATAAGACAGATCAGGTCCTATAGAGTCAACATGAGACATACCAGGTCCTATAGAGTCAACATGAGACTTACCAGGTCCAATAGAGTCAACATGAGACAGACCAGGTCCTGTAGAGTCAGCATGAGACAGACCAGGTCCTATTGAGTCAACATGAGACAGATCAGATCCTATAGAGTCAACATGAGACAGATCAGGTCCTATAGAGTCAACATGAGACAGACCAGGTCCTATAGAGTCAACATGAGACAGACCAGGTCCTATAGAGTCAACATGAGACAGACCAGGTCCTATAGAGTCAACATGAGACAGACCAGGTCCTATAGAGTCAACATGAGACAGCCCAGGTCCTATAGAGTCAACACAAGACAGATCAGGTCCTATAGAGTCAACATGAGACAGATCAGGTCCTATAGAGTCAACATGAGACAGATCAGGTCCTATAGGGTCAACATGAAACAGACCGGATCCTATAGAGTCAACTGGAGACAGACCAGGTCCTATAGAGTCAACATGAGACAGACCAGGTCCTATAGAGTCAACATGAGACAGACCAGGTCCTATAGAGTCAACATGAGACAGATCAGGTCCTATAGGGTCAACATGAAACAGACCAGGTCCTATAGAGTCAACTGGAGACAGACCAGGTCCTATAGAGTCAACATGAGACAGACCAGGTCCTATAGAGTCAACATGAGACAGACCAGGTCCTATAGAGTCAACATGAGACAGATCAGGTCCTATAGAGTCAACATGAGACAGATCAGGTCCTAGACAGTCAACATGAGAAAGACCAGGTCCTACAGAGTCAACATGAGACAGACCAGGTCCTATAGAGTCAACATGAGACAGACCAGGTCCTATAGAGTCAACATGAGACAGATCAGGTCCTATAGAGTCAACAATAGACAGACCAGGTCCTATAGAGTCAACAATAGACAGACCACGTCCTATAGAGTCAACATGAGACACACCAGGTCTTACAGCGTCAACATGAGACAGATCAGGTCCTATAGAGTCAACATGAGACAGATCAGGTCCTATAGAGTCAACATGAGACAGATCAGGTCCTATAGAGTCAACATGAGACAAACCAGGTCCTATAGAGCCAACATAAGACAGATCAGGTCCTATAGAGTCAACATGAGACATACCAGGTCCTATAGAGTCAACATGAGACAGACCAGGTCCTATAGAGTCAACATGAGACAGACCAGGTCCTATAGAGTCAACATGAGACAGACCAGGTCCTATAGAGTCAACATGAGACAGCCCAGGTCCTATAGAGTCAACATGAGACAGCCCAGGTCCTATAGAGTCAATATGAGACAGATCAGGTCCTACAGAGTCAACATGAGACAGATCAGGTCCTACAGAGTCAACATGAGACAGACCAGGTCCTATAGAGTCAACATGAGACAGACCAGGTCCTATAGAGTCAACATGAGACATACCAGGTCCTATAGAGTCAACATGAGACAGACCAGGTCATATAGAGTCAACTGGAGACAGACCAGGTCCTATAGAGTCAACATGAGACAGACCAGGTATTACAGCGTCAACATGAGACAGATCAGGTCCTATAGAGTCAACATGAGACAGATCAGGTCCTATAGAGTCAACATGAGACAGATCAGGTCCTATAGAGTCAACATGAGACAGACCAGGTCCTATAGAGCCAACATAAGACAGGTCAGGTCCTATAGAGTCAACATGAGACATACCAGGTCCTATAGAGTCAACATGAGACAGACCAGGTCCTATAGAGTCAACATGAGACAGACCAGGTCCTATAGAGTCAACATGTCTCTGAGACAGATCAGGTCCTATAGAGTCAACATGAGACAGATCAGGTCCTATAGAGTCAACATGAGACAGACCAGGTCCTATAGAGTCAACATGAGACAGACCAGGTCCTATAGAGTCAACATGAGACAGACCAGGTCCTATAGAGTCAACATGAGACAGACCAGGTCCTATAGAGTCAACATGAGACAGCCCAGGTCCTATAGAGTCAATATGAGACAGATCAGGTCCTACAGAGTCAACATGAGACAGATCAGGTCCTACAGAGTCAACATGAGACAGACCAGGTCCTATAGAGTCAACATGAGACAGACCAGGTCCTATAGAGTCAACATGAGACATACCAGGTCCTATAGAGTCAACATGAGACAGACCAGGTCATATAGAGTCAACTGGAGACAGACCAGGTCCTATAGAGTCAACATGAGACAGACCAGGTCTTACAGCGTCAACATGAGACAGATCAGGTCCTATAGAGTCAACATGAGACAGATCAGGTCCTATAGAGTCAACATGAGACAGATCAGGTCCTATAGAGTCAACATGAGACAGACCAGGTCCTATAGAGCCAACATAAGACAGGTCAGGTCCTATAGAGTCAACATGAGACATACCAGGTCCTATAGAGTCAACATGAGACAGACCAGGTCCTATAGAGTCAACATGAGACAGACCAGGTCCTATAGAGTCAACATGTCTCTGAGACAGATCAGGTCCTATAGAGTCAACATGAGACAGATCAGGTCCTATAGAGTCAACATGAGACAGATCAGGTCCTATAGAGTCAACATGAGACAGACCAGGTCCTATAGAGCCAACATAAGACAGATCAGGTCCTATAGAGTCAACATGAGACATACCAGGTCCTATAGAGTCAATATGAGACAGACCAGGTCCTATAGAGTCAACATGAGACAGACCAGGTCCTATAGAGTCAACATGAGACAGACCAGGTCTTACAGCGTCAACATGAGACAGATCAGGTCCTATAGAGTCAACATGAGACAGATCAGGTCCTATAGAGTCAACATGAGACAGATCAGGTCCTATAGAGTCAACATGAGACAGACCAGGTCCTATAGAGTCAACATGAGACAGACCAGGTCCTATAGAGTCAACATGAGACAGACCAGGTCCTATAGAGTCAACATGAGACAGACCAGGTCCTATAGAGTCAACATGAGACAGCCCAGGTCCTATAGAGTCAACACAAGACAGATCAGGTCCTATAGAGTCAACATGAGACAGATCATGTCCTATAGAGTCAACATGAGACAGATCAGGTCCTATAGGGTCAACATGAAACAGACCGGATCCTATAGAGTCAACTGGAGACAGACCAGGTCCTATAGAGTCAACATGAGACAGACCAGGTCCTATAGAGTCAACATGAGACAGATCAGGTCCTATAGGGTCAACATGAAACAGACCAGGTCCTATAGAGTCAACTGGAGACAGACCAGGTCCTATAGAGTCAACATGAGACAGACCAGGTCCTATAGAGTCAACATGAGACAGACCAGGTCCTATAGAGTCAACATGAGACAGATCAGGTCCTATAGAGTCAACATGAGACAGATCAGGTCCTATAGAGTCAACATGAGACAGATCAGGTCCTAGACAGTCAACATGAGAAAGACCAGGTCCTACAGAGTCAACATGAGACAGACCAGGTCCTATAGAGTCAACATGAGACAGACCAGGTCCTATAGAGTCAACATGAGACAGATCAGGTCCTATAGAGTCAACAATAGACAGACCAGGTCCTATAGAGTCAACAATAGACAGACCAGGTCCTATAGAGTCAACATGAGACAGACCAGGTCTTACAGCGTCAACATGAGACAGATCAGGTCCTATAGAGTCAACATGAGACAGATCAGGTCCTATAGAGTCAACATGAGACAAACCAGGTCCTATAGAGCCAACATAAGACAGATCAGGTCCTATAGAGTCAACATGAGACATACCAGGTCCTATAGAGTCAACATGAGACAGACCAGGTCCTATAGAGTCAACATGAGACAGACCAGGTCCTATAGAGTCAACATGTCTCTGAGACAGATCAGGTCCTATAGAGTCAACATGAGACAGATCAGGTCCTATAGAGTCAACATGAGACATACCAGGTCCTATAGAGTCAACATGAGACAGACCAGGTCCTATAGAGTCAACATGAGACAGACCAGGTCCTATAGAGTCAACATGAGACAGACCAGGTCCTATAGAGTCAACATGAGACAGACCAGGTCCTATAGAGTCAACATGAGACAGCCCAGGTCCTATAGAGTCAATATGAGACAGATCAGGTCCTACAGAGTCAACATGAGACAGATCAGGTCCTACAGAGTCAACATGAGACAGACCAGGTCCTATAGAGTCAACATAAGACAGACCAGGTCCTATAGAGTCAACATGAGACATACCAGGTCCTATAGAGTCAACATGAGACAGACCAGGTCATATAGAGTCAACTGGAGACAGACCAGGTCCTATAGAGTCAACATGAGACAGACCAGGTCTTACAGCGTCAACATGAGACAGATCAGGTCCTATAGAGTCAACATGAGACAGATCAGGTCCTATAGAGTCAACATGAGACAGATCAGGTCCTATAGAGTCAACATGAGACAGACCAGGTCCTATAGAGCCAACATAAGACAGGTCAGGTCCTATAGAGTCAACATGAGACATACCAGGTCCTATAGGGTCAACATGAGACAGACCAGGTCCTATAGAGTCAACATGAGACAGACCAGGTCCTATAGAGTCAACATGTCTCTGAGACAGATCAGGTCCTATAGAGTCAACATGAGACAGATCAGGTCCTATAGAGTCAACATGAGACAGACCAGGTCCTATAGAGCCAACATAAGACAGATCAGGTCCTATAGAGTCAACATGAGACATACCAGGTCCTATAGAGTCAATATGAGACAGACCAGGTCCTATAGAGTCAACATGAGACAGACCAGGTCCTATAGAGTCAACATGAGACAGACCAGGTCCTATAGAGTCAACATGAGACAGACCAGGTCCTATAGAGTCAACATGAGACAGCCCAGGTCCTATAGAGTCAACACAAGACAGATCAGGTCCTATAGAGTCAACTGGAGACAGACCAGGTCCTATAGAGTCAACATGAGACAGACCAGGTCCTATAGAGTCAACATGAGACAGACCAGGTCCTATAGAGTCAACATGAGACAGACCAGGTCCTAGAGAGTCAACATGAGACAGACCAGGTCCTATAGAGTCAACATGAGACAGACCAGGTCCTCTAGAGTCAACATGAGACAGACCAGGTCCTATAGAGTCAACATGAGACAGATCAGGTCCTATAGAGTCAACAATAGACAGACCAGGTCCTATAGAGTCAACAATAGACAGACCAGGTCCTATAGAGTCAACATGAGACAGACCAGGTCTTACAGCGTCAACATGAGATAGATCAGGTCCTATAGAGTCAACATGAGACAGACCAGGTCCTATAGAGTCAACATGAGACAGACCAGGTCCTATAGAGTCAACATGATACAGATCAGGTCCTATAAAGTCAACATGAGACAGTCCAGGTCCTGTAGAGTCAACATGAGACAGACCAGGTCCTATTGAGTAAACATGAGACAGATCAGGTCCTATAGAGTCAACATGAGACAGACCAGGTCCTATAGAGTCAACATGAGATAGACCAGGTCCTATAGAGTCAACATGTCTCTGAGACAGATCAGGTCCTATAGAGTCAACATGAGACAGATCAGGTCCTATAGAGTCAACATATCTCTGAGACAGACCAGGTCCTATAGAGTCAATATGATACAGATCAGGTCCTACAGAGTCAACATGAGACAGACCAGGTCCTATAGAGTCAACATGAGACAGACCAGGTCCTATAGGATCAACATGAGACAGATCAGATCCTATAGATTCAACATGAGACAGACCAGGTCCTATAGAGTCAACATGAGACAGACCAGGTCCTATAGAGTCAACATGTCTCTGAGACAGATCAGGTCCTATAGAGTCAATATGAGACAGATCAGGTCCTATAGACACAACATATCTCTGAGACAGACCAGGTCCTATAGAGTCAATATGAGACAGATCAGGTCCTACAGAGTCAACATGAGACAGACCAGGTCCTATAGAGTCAACATGAGACAGACCAGGTCCTATAGAGTCAACATGAGACATACCAGGTCCTATAGAGTCAACATGAGACAGACCAGGTCCTATAGAGTCAACTGGAGACAGACCAGGTCCTATAGAGTCATCATGAGACAGACCAGGTCTTACAGCGTCAACATGAGACAGATCAGGTCCTATAGAGTCAACATGAGACAGATCAGGTCCTATAGAGTCAACATGAGACAGATCAGGTCCTATAGAGTCAACTTGAGACAGACCAGGTCCTATAGAGCCAACATAAGACAGGTCAGGTCCTATAGAGTCAACATAAGACAGGTCAGGTCCTATAGAGTCAACATGAGACATTCCAGGTCCTATAGAGTCAACATGAGACAGACCAGGTCCTATAGAGTCAACATGAGACAGACCAGGTCCTATAGAGTCAACATGAGACAGACCAGGTCCTATAGAGTCAACACAAGACAGATCAGGTCCTATAGAGTCAATATGAGACAGATCAGGTCCTACAGAGTCAACATGAGACAGACCAGGTCCTATAGAGTCAACATGAGACAGACCAGGTCCTATAGAGTCAACATGAGACAGCCCAGGTCCTATAGAGTCAACATGAGACAGATCAGGTCCTATAGAGTCAACATGAGACAGACCAGGTCCTATAGAGTCAACATGAGAGAGACCAGGTCCTATAGAGTCAACATGAGACAGACCAGGTCCTAGAGAGTCAACATGAGACAGACCAGGTCCTATAGAGTCAACATGAGACAGACCAGGTCCTCTAGAGTCAACATGAGACAGACCAGGTCCTATAGAGTCAACATGAGACAGATCAGGTCCTATAGAGTCAACATGAGACAGACCAGGTCCTATAGAGTCAACAATAGACAGACCAGGTCCTATAGAGTCAACATGAGACAGACCAGGTCTTACAGCGTCAACATGAGACAGACCAGGTCCTATAGAGTCAACATGATACAGATCAGGTCCTATAAAGTCAACATGAGACAGACCAGGTCCTGTAGAGTCAACATGAGACAGACCAGGTCCTATTGAGTAAACATGAGACAGATCAGGTCCTATAGAGTCAACATGAGACAGATCAGGTCCTATAGAGTCAACATGAGACAGACCAGGTCCTATAGAGTCAACATGAGACAGATCATGTCCTATAGAGTCAACATGATACAGATCAGGTTTCTTTAGAGTCAACATGAGACAGACCAGGTCCTATAGAGCCAACATGAGACAGACCAGGTCCTATAGAGTCAACTTGAGACAGACCAGGTCCTATAGAGTCAACATGAGACAGACCAGGTCCTATAGGATCAACATGAGACAGATCAGGTCCTATAGATTCAACATGAGACAGACCAGGTCCTATAGAGTCAACATGAGACAGACCAGGTCCCATAGAGTCAACATGAGACAGACCAGGTCCCATAGAGTCAACATGAGACAGACCAGGTCCTATAGAGTCAACATGAGACAGACGACGTCCTATAGAGTCAACATGAGATAGACGAGGTCCTATAGAGTCAACATGTCTCTGAGACAGATCAGGTCCTATATAGTCAACATGAGACAGATCAGGTCCTATAGAGTCAACATATCTCTGAGACAGACCAGGTCCTATAGAGTCAATATGAGACAGATCAGGTCCTACAGAGTCAACATGAGACAGACCAGTTCCTATAGAGTCAACATGAGACAGACCAGGTCCTATATGATCAACATGAGACAGATCAGGTCCTATAGATTCAACATGAGACAGACCAGGTCCTATAGAGTCAACATGAGACAGACCAGGTCCTATAGATACAACATGTCTCTGAGACAGATCAGGTCCTATAGAGTCAACATGAGACAGATCAGGTCCTATAGACACAACATATCTCTGAGACAGACCAGGTCCTATAGAGTCAACATGAGACATACCAGGTCCTATAGAGTCAACATGAGACAGACCAGGTCATATAGAGTCAACTGGAGACAGACCAGGTCCCATAGAGTCAACATGAGACAGACCAGGTCTTACAGCGTCAACATGAGACAGATCAGGTCCTATAGAGTCAACATGAGACAGATCAGGTCCTATAGAGTCAACATGAGACAGATCAGGTCCTATAGAGTCAACATGAGACAGACCAGGTCCTATAGAGCCAACATAAGACAGAACAGGTCCTATAGAGTCAACATGAGACATACCAGGTCCTATAGAGTCAACATGAGACAGACCAGGTCCTATAGAGTCAACATGAGACAGACCAGGTCCTATAGAGTCAACATGAGACAGACCAGGTCCTATAGAGTCAACATGAGACAGACCAGGTCCTATAGAGTCAACATGAGACAGCCCAGGTCCTATAGAGTCAACACAAGACAGATCAGGTCCTATAGAGTCAATATGAGACAGATCAGGTCCTACAGAGTCAACATGAGACAGACCAGGTCCTATAGAGTCAACATGAGACAGACCAGGTCCTATAGAGCCAACATGAGACAGCCCAGGTCCTATAGAGTCAACACAAGACAGATCAGGTCCTATAGAGTCAACATGAGACAGATCAGGTCCTATAGAGTCAACATGAGACAGACCAGGTCCTAGAGAGTCAACATGAGACAGACAAGGTCCTATAGAGTCAACATGTCTCTGAGACAGATCAGGTCCTATAGAGTCAACATGAGACAGACCAGGTCCTATAGACACAACATATCTCTGAGACAGACCAGGTCCTATAGAGTCAATATGAGACAGATCAGGTCCTACAGAGTCAACATGAGACAGACCAGGTCCTATAGAGTCAACATGAGACAGACCAGGTCCTATAGAGTCAACATGAGACATACCAGGTCCTATAGAGTCAACATGAGACAGACCAGGTCCTATAGAGTCAACATGAGACAGACCAGGTCCTATAGAGTCAACATGAGACAGACCAGGTCCTATAGAGTCAACATGAGACAGCCCATGTCCTTTAGAGTCAACACAAGACAGATCAGGTCCTATAGAGTCAACATGAGACAGATCAGGTCCTATAGAGTCAACATGAGACAGATCAGGTCCTATAGGTTCAACATGAAACAGACCGGATCCTATAGAGTCAACTGGAGACAGACCAGGTCCTATAGAGTCAACATGAGACAGACCAGGTCCTATAGAGTCAACATGAGACAGACCAGGTCCTATAGAGTCAACATGAGACAGACCAGGTCCTAGAGAGTCAACATGAGACAGACCAGGTCCTATAGAGTCAACATGAGACAGACCAGGTCCTATAGAGTCAACATGAGACAGACCAGGTCCTATAGAGTCAACATGAGACAGATCAGGTCCTATTGAGTCAACAATAGACAGACCAGGTCCTATGGAGTCAACAATAGACAGACCAGGTCCTATAGAGTCAACATGAGACAGACCAGGTCTTACAGCATCAACATGAGACAGATCAGGTCCTATAGAGTCAACATGAGACAGATCAGGTCCTATAGAGTCAACATGAGACAGACCAGGTCCTATAGAGTCAACATGATACAGATCAGGTCCTATAGAGTCAACATGAGACAGACCAGGTCCTGTAGAGTCAACATGAGACAGACCAGGTCCTATAGAGTCAACATGAGACAGACCAGGTCCTATAGAGTCAACATGAGACAGACCAGGTCCTATATAGTCAACATGAGACAGACCAGGTCCTATAGATTCAACATGAGACAGATCAGGTCCTATAGAGTCAACATGAGACAGACCAGGTCCTATATAGTCAACATGAGACAGACCAGGTCCTATAGATTCAACATGAGACAGATCAGATCCTATAGGGTCAACATGAGACAGATCAGGTCCTAAAGAGTCAACATGAGACAGATCAGATCCTATAGAGTCAACATGAGACAGACCAGGTCCTATAGAGTCAACATGTCTATGAGACAGACCAGGTCCTATAGAACCAACATGAGACAGACCAGGTCCTATAGAGTCAACATGAGACAGACCAGGTCCTAAAGAGTCAACATGAGACAGACCAGGTCCTAAAGAGTCAACATGAGACAGACCAGGTCCTATAGAGTCAACATGAGACAGATCAGGTCCTATAGAGTCAACATGTCTCTGAGACAGATCAGGTCTTATATAGTCAACATGAGACAGATCAGGTCCTACAGAGTCAACATGAGACAGATCAGATCCTATAGAGTCAACATGAGACAGACCAGGTCCTATAGAGTCAACATGAGACAGATCAGGTCCTATAGAGTCAACATATCTCTGAGACAGACCAGGTCCTATAGAGTCAATATGAGACAGATCAGGTCCTACAGAGTCAACATGAGACAGACCAGGTCCTATAGAGCCAATATGAGACAGACCAGGTCCTATAGAGTCAACATGAGACAGACCAGGTCCTATAGAGTCAACATGAGACAGACCAGTTCCTATAGGGTCAACATGAGACAGATCAGGTCCTATAGAGTCAACAATAGACAGACCAGGTCCTATAGAGTCAACAATAGACAGACCAGGTCCTATAGAGTCAACATGAGACAGACCAGGTCTTACAGCGTCAACATGAGACAGATCAGATCCTATAGAGTCAACATGAGACAGATCAGGTCCTATAGAGTCAACATATCTCTGAGAAAGACCAGGTCCTATAGAGTCAATATGAGACAGATCAGGTCCTACAGAGTCAACATGAGACAGACCAGGTCCTATAGAGCCAACATGAGACAGACCAGGTCCTATAGAGTCAACATGAGACAGACCAGGTCCTATAGAGTCGACATGAGACAGACCAGGTCCTATAGGATCAACATGAGACAGATCAGGTCCTATAGATTCAACATGAGACAGACCAGGTCCTATAGAGTCAACATGAGACAGACCAGGTCCTATAGAGTCAACATGTCTCTGAGACAGATCAGGTCCTATAGAGTCAACATGAGACAGATCAGGTCCTATAGACACAACATATCTCTGAGACAGACCAGGTCCTATAGAGTCAATATGAGACAGACCAGGTCCTATAGAGTCAACATGAGACAGACCAGGTCCTATAGAGTCAACATGAGACAGACCAGGTCCTAGAGAGTCAACATGAGACAGACCAGGTCCTATAGAGTCAACATGAGACATACCAGGTCCTATAGAGTCAACATGAGACAGACCAGGTCCTATAGAGTCAACATGAGACAGACCAGGTCCTATAGAGTCAATATGAGACAGACCAGGTCCTATAGAGTCAATATGAGACAGATCAGGTCCTACAGAGTCAACATGAGACAGATCAGATCTATAGAGTCAACATGAGACAGATCAGGTCCTACAGAGTCAACATGAGACAGATCAGGTCCTATAGAGTCAACATGTCTCTGAGACAGATCAGGTCTTATATAGTCAATATGAGACAGATCAGGTCCTACAGAGTCAACATGAGACAGATCAGATCCTATAGAGTCAACATGAGACAGACCAGGTCCTATAGAGTCAACATGTCTCTGAGACAGATCAGGTCCTATAGAGCCAACATGAGACAGACCAGGTCCTATAGAGTCAACATGAGACAGACCAGGTCCTATAGAGTCAACATGAGACAGACCAGGTCCTATAGATTCAACATGAGACAGATCAGGTCCTATAGAGTTAACATGATACATATCAGGTCCTATAGAGTCAACATGAGACAGATCAGGTCCTATAGAGTCAACATGTCTCTGAGACAGATCAGGTCTTATATAGTCAATATGAGACAGATCAGGTCCTACAGAGTCAACATGAGACAGATCAGATCCTATAGAGTCAACATGAGACAGATCAGGTCCTACAGTCAACATGAGACAGATCAGGTCCCATAGAGTCAACATGTCTCTGAGACAGATCAGGTCTTATATAGTCAACATGAGACAGATCAGGTCCTACAGAGTCAACATGAGACAGATCAGATCCTATAGAGTCAACATGAGACAGACCAGGTCCTATAGAGTCAACATGAGACAGATCAGGTCCTATAGAGTCAACATATCTCTGAGACAGACCAGGTCCTATAGAGTCAATTTGAGACAGATCGGGTCCTACAGAGTCAACATGAGACAGACCAGGTCCTATAGAGCCAACATGAGACAGACCAGGTCCTATAGAGTCAACATGAGACAGACCAGGTCCTATAGAGTCAACATGAGACAGACCAGGTCCTATAGAGTCAACATGAGACAGATCAGGTCCTATAGAGTCAACAATAGACAGACCAGGTCCTATAGAGTCAACAATAGACAGACCAGGTCCTATAGAATCAACATGAGACAGACCAGGTCTTACAGCGTCAACATGAGACAGATCAGGTCCTATAGAGTCAACATGAGACAGATCAGGTCCTATAGAGTCAACATATCTCTGAGACAGACCAGGTCCTATAGAGTCAATATGAGACAGATCAGGTCCTACAGAGTCAACATGAGACAGAACAGGTCCTATAGAGCCAACATGAGACAGACCAGGTCCTATAGAGTCAACATGAGACAGACCAGGTCCTATAGAGTCAACATGAGACAGACCAGGTCCTATAGGATCAACATGAGACAGATCAGGTCCTATAGATTCAACATGAGACAGACCAGGTCCTATAGAGTCAACATGAGACAGACCAGGTCCTATAGAGTCAACATGTCTCTGAGACAGACCAGGTCCTATAGAGTCAACATGAGACAGATCAGGTCCTATAGAGTCAACAATAGACAGACCATGTCCTATAGAGTCAACAATAGACAGATCAGGTCCTATAGATTCAACATGAGACAGACCAGGTCCTATAGAGTGAATATGAGACAGATCAGGTCCTACAGAGTCAACACGAGACAGACCAGGTCCTATAGAGTCAACATGAGACAGACCAGGTCCTATAGAGTCAACATGAGACATACCAGGTCCTATAGAGTCAACATGAGACAGACCAGGTCCTATAGAGTCAACATGAGACAGACCAGGTCCTATAGAGTCAACATGAGACAGACCAGGTCCTATAGAGTCAACATGAGACAGACCAGGTCCTTTAGAGTCAACATGAGATAGATCAGGTCCTATAGAGTCAACATGAGACAGCCCAGGTCCTATAGAGTCAACACAAGACAGATCAGGTCCTATAGAGTCAACATGAGACAGACCAGGTCCTATAGAGTCAACATGAGACAGACCAGGTCCTATCGGATCAACATGAGACAGATCAGGTCCTATAGATTCAACATGAGACAGACCAGGTCCTATAGAGTCAACATGAGACAGACAAGGTCCTATAGAGTCAACATGTCTCTGAGACAGATCAGGTCCTATAGAGTCAACATGAGACAGATCAGGTCCTATAGACAAAACATATCTCTGAGAAAGACCAGGTCCTATAGAGTCAATATGAGACAGATCAGGTCCTACAGAGTCAACATGAGACAGACCAGGTCCTATAGAGTCAACATGAGACAGACCAGGTCCTATAGAGTCAACATGAGACATACCAGGTCCTATAGAGTCAACATGAGACAGACCAGGTCCTATTGAGTCAACATGAGACAGACCAGGTCCTAGAGAGTCAACATGAGACAGACCAGGTCCTATAGAGTCAACATGAGACAGACCAGGTCCTATAGAGTCAACATGAGACAGCCCAGGTCCTATAGAGTCAACACAAGACAGATCAGGTCCTATAGAGTCAACATGAGACAGATCAGGTCCTATAGAGTCAACATGAGACAGATCAGGTCCTATAGGGTCAACATGAAACAGACCGGATCCTATAGAGTCAACTGGAGACAGACCAGGTCCTATAGAGTCAACATGAGACAGACCAGGTCCTATAGAGTCAACATGAGACAGACCAGGTCCTATAGAGTCAACATGAGACAGACCAGGTCCTAGAGAGTCAACATGAGACAGACCAGGTCCTATAGAGTCAACATGAGACAGACCAGGTCCTATAGAGTCAACATGAGACAGACCAGGTCCTATGGAGTCAACATGAGACAGACCAGGTCCTATAGAGTCAACATGAGACAGACCAGGTCCTATAGAGTCAACATGAGACAGATCAGGTCCTATAGAGTCAACATGAGACAGCCCAGGTCTTATAGAGTCAACACAAGACAGATCAGGTCCTATAGAGTCAACATGAGACAGACCAGGTCCTATAGAGTCAACATGAGACAGACCAGGTCCTATAGGATCAACATGAGACAGATCAGGTCCTATAGATTCAACATGAGACAGACCAGGTCCTATAGAGTCAACATGAGACAGACAAGGTCCTATAGAGTCAACATGTCTCTGAGACAGATCAGGTCCTATAGAGTCAACATGAGACAGATCAGGTCCTATAGACACAACATATCTCTGAGACAGACCAGGTCCTATAGAGTCAATATGAGACAGATCAGGTCCTACAGAGTCAACATGAGACAGACCAGGTCCTATAGAGTCAACATGAGACAGACCAGGTCCTATAGAGTCAACATGAGACATACCAGGTCCTATAGAGTCAACATGAGACAGACCAGGTCCTATAGAGTCAACATGAGACAGACCAGGTCCTATAGAGTCAACATGAGACAGACCAGGTCCTATAGAGTCAACATGAGACAGACCAGGTCCTTTAGAGTCAACATGAGACAGATCAGGTCCTATAGAGTCAACATGAGACAGCCCAGGTCCTATAGAGTCAACACAAGACAGATCAGGTCCTATAGAGTCAACATGAGACAGACCAGGTCCTATAGAGTCAACATGAGACAGACCAGGTCCTATAGAGTCAACATGAGACAGACCAGGTCCTATAGAGTCAACATGAGACAGATCAGGTCCTATAGAGTCAACATGAGACAGCCCAGGTCTTATAGAGTCAACACAAGACAGATCAGGTCCTATAGAGTCAACATGAGACAGACCAGGTCCTATAGAGTCAACATGAGACAGACCAGGTCCTATAGGATCAACATGAGACAGATCAGGTCCTATAGATTCAACATGAGACAGACCAGGTCCTATAGAGTCAACATGAGACAGACAAGGTCCTATAGAGTCAACATGTCTCTGAGACAGATCAGGTCCTATAGAGTCAACATGAGACAGATCAGGTCCTATAGACACAACATATCTCTGAGACAGACCAGGTCCTATAGAGTCAATATGAGACAGATCAGGTCCTACAGAGTCAACATGAGACAGACCAGGTCCTATAGAGTCAACATGAGACAGACCAGGTCCTATAGAGTCAACATGAGACATACCAGGTCCTATAGAGTCAACATGAGACAGACCAGGTCCTATAGAGTCAACATGAGACAGACCAGGTCCTATAGAGTCAACATGAGACAGACCAGGTCCTATAGAGTCAATATGAGACAGACCAGGTCCTTTAGAGTCAACATGAGACAGATCAGGTCCTATAGAGTCAACATGAGACAGCCCAGGTCCTATAGAGTCAACACAAGACAGATCAGGTCCTATAGAGTCAACATGAGACAGACCAGGTCCTATAGAGTCAACATGAGACAGACCAGGTCCTATAGGATCAACATGAGACAGATCAGGTCCTATAGATTCAACATGAGACAGACCAGGTCCTATAGAGTCAACATGAGACAGACAATGTCCTATAGAGTCAACATGTCTCTGAGACAGATCAGGTCCTATAGAGTCAACATGAGACAGATCAGGTCCTATAGACACATCATATCTCTGAGACAGACCAGGTCCTATAGAGTCAACATGAGACAGATCAGGTCCTACAGAGTCAACATGAGACAGACCAGGTCCTATAGAGTCAACATGAGACAGACCAGGTCCTATAGAGTCAACATGAGACAGACCAGGTCCTATAGAGTCAACATGAGACAGCCCAGGTCCTATAGAGTCAACACAAGACAGATCAGGTCCTATAGAGTCAACATGAGACAGATCAGGTCCTATAGAGTCAACATGAGACAGATCAGGTCCTATAGGGTCAACATGAAACAGACCGGATCCTATAGAGTCAACTGGAGACAGACCAGGTCCTATAGAGTCAACATGAGACAGACCAGGTCCTATAGAGTCAACATGAGACAGACCAGGTCCTATAGAGTCAACATGAGACAGACCAGGTCCTAGAGAGTCAACATGAGACAGACCAGGTCCTATAGAGTCAACATGAGACAGACCAGGTCCTATAGAGTCAACATGAGACAGACCAGGTCCTATAGAGTCAACATGAGACAGACCAGGTCCTATAGAGTCAACATGAGACAGACCAGGTCCTATAGAGTCAACATGAGACAGATCAGGTCCTATAGAGTCAACATGAGACAGCCCAGGTCCTATAGAGTCAACACAAGACAGATCAGGTCCTATAGAGTCAACATGAGACAGACCAGGTCCTATAGAGTCAACATGAGACAGACCAGGTCCTATAGGATCAACATGAGACAGATCAGGTCCTATAGATTCAACATGAGACAGACCAGGTCCTATAGAGTCAACATGAGACAGACAAGGTCCTATAGAGTCAACATGTCTCTGAGACAGATCAGGTCCTATAGAGTCAACATGAGACAGATCAGGTCCTATAGACACAACATATCTCTGAGACAGACCAGGTCCTATAGAGTCAATATGAGACAGATCAGGTCCTACAGAGTCAACATGAGACAGACCAGGTCCTATAGAGTCAACATGAGACAGACCAGGTCCTATAGAGTCAACATGAGACATACCAGGTCATATAGGATCAACATGAGACAGACCAGGTCCTATAGGATCAACATGAGACAGATCAGGTCCTATAGATTCAACATGAGACAGACCAGGTCCTATAGAGTCAACATGAGACAGACAAGGTCCTATAGAGTCAACATGTCTCTGAGACAGATCAGGTCCTATAGAGTCAACATGAGACAGATCAGGTCCTATAGACACAACATATCTCTGAGACAGACCAGGTCCTATAGAGTCAATATGAGACAGATCAGGTCCTACAGAGTCAACATGAGACAGACCAGGTCCTATAGAGTCAACATGAGACAGACCAGGTCCTATAGAGTCAACATGAGACATACCAGGTCATATAGGATCAACATGAGACAGACCAGGTCCTATAGAGTCAACATGAGACAGACCAGGTCCTATAGAGTCAACATGAGACAGACCAGGTCCTATAGAGTCAACATGAGACAGACCAGGTCCTATAGAGTCAACATGAGACAGACCAGGTCCTATAGAGTCAACATGAGACAGACCAGGTCCTATAGAGTCAACATGAGACAGACCAGGTCCTATAGAGTCAACATGAGACAGACCAGGTCCTAGAGAGTCAACATGAGACAGACCAGGTCCTATAGAGTCAACATGAGACAGACCAGGTCCTATAGAGTCAACATGAGACAGACCGGATCCTATAGAGTCAACATGAGACAGACCAGGTCCTATAGAGTCAACATGAGACAGACCAGGTCCTATAGAGTCAACATGAGACAGACCAGGTCCTATAGAGTCAACATGAGACAGACCAGGTCCTAGAGAGTCAACATGAGACAGACCAGGTCCTATAGAGTCAACATGAGACAGACCAGGTCCTATAGAGTCAACATGAGACAGACCAGGTCCTATAGAGTCAACATGAGACAGACCAGGTCCTATAGAGTCAACATGAGACAGACCAGGTCCTATAGAGTCAACATGAGACAGATCAGGTCCTATAGAGTCAACATGAGACAGCCCAGGTCCTATAGAGTCAACACAAGACAGATCAGGTCCTATAGAGTCAACATGAGACAGATCAGGTCCTATAGAGTCAACATGAGACAGATCAGGTCCTATAGGGTCAACATGAAACAGACCGGATCCTATAGAGTCAACTGGAGACAGACCAGGTCCTATAGAGTCAACATGAGACAGACCAGGTCCTATAGAGTCAACATGAGACAGACCAGGTCCTATAGAGTCAACATGAGACAGACCAGGTCCTAGAGAGTCAACATGAGACAGACCAGGTCCTATAGAGTCAACATGAGACAGACCAGGTCCTATAGAGTCAACATGAGACAGACAAGGTCCTATAGAGTCAACATGTCTCTGAGACAGATCAGGTCCTATAGAGTCAACATGAGACAGATCAGGTCCTATAGACACAACATATCTCTGAGACAGACCAGGTCCTATAGAGTCAACATGAGACAGATCAGGTCCTACAGAGTCAACATGAGACAGACCAGGTCCTATAGAGTCAACATGAGACAGACCAGGTCCTATAGAGTCAACATGAGACAGACCAGGTCCTATAGAGTCAACATGAGACAGCCCAGGTCCTATAGAGTCAACACAAGACAGATCAGGTCCTATAGAGTCAACATGAGACAGATCAGGTCCTATAGAGTCAACATGAGACAGATCAGGTCCTATAGGGTCAACATGAAACAGACCGGATCCTATAGAGTCAACTGGAGACAGACCAGGTCCTATAGAGTCAACATGAGACAGACCAGGTCCTATAGAGTCAACATGAGACAGACCAGGTCCTATAGAGTCAACATGAGACAGACCAGGTCCTAGAGAATCAACATGAGACAGACCAGGTCCTATAGAGTCAACATGAGACAGACCAGGTCCTATAGAGTCAACATGAGACAGACCAGGTCCTATAGAGTCAACATGAGACAGACCAGGTCCTATAGAGTCAACATGAGACAGACCAGGTCCTATAGAGTCAACATGAGACAGATCAGGTCCTATAGAGTCAACATGAGACAGCCCAGGTCCTATAGAGTCAACACAAGACAGATCAGGTCCTATAGAGTCAACATGAGACAGACCAGGTCCTATAGAGTCAACATGAGACAGACCAGGTCCTATAGGATCAACATGAGACAGATCAGGTCCTATAGATTCAACATGAGACAGACCAGGTCCTATAGAGTCAACATGAGACAGACAAGGTCCTATAGAGTCAACATGTCTCTGAGACAGATCAGGTCCTATAGAGTCAACATGAGACAGATCAGGTCCTATAGACACAACATATCTCTGAGACAGACCAGGTCCTATAGAGTCAATATGAGACAGATCAGGTCCTACAGAGTCAACATGAGACAGACCAGGTCCTATAGAGTCAACATGAGACAGACCAGGTCCTATAGAGTCAACATGAGACATACCAGGTCATATAGGATCAACATGAGACAGACCAGGTCCTATAGAGTCAACATGAGACAGACCAGGTCCTATAGAGTCAACATGAGACAGACCAGGTCCTATAGAGTCAACATGAGACAGACCAGGTCCTATAGAGTCAACATGAGACAGACCAGGTCCTATAGAGTCAACATGAGACAGACCAGGTCCTAGAGAGTCAACATGAGACAGACCAGGTCCTATAGAGTCAACATGAGACAGACCAGGTCCTATAGAGTCAACATGAGACAGACCGGATCCTATAGAGTCAACATGAGACAGACCAGGTCCTATAGAGTCAACATGAGACAGACCAGGTCCTATAGAGTCAACATGAGACAGACCAGGTCCTATAGAGTCAACATGAGACAGACCAGGTCCTAGAGAGTCAACATGAGACAGACCAGGTCCTATAGAGTCAACATGAGACAGACCAGGTCCTATAGAGTCAACATGAGACAGACCAGGTCCTATAGAGTCAACATGAGACAGACCAGGTCCTATAGAGTCAACATGAGACAGACCAGGTCCTATAGAGTCAACATGAGACAGATCAGGTCCTATAGAGTCAACATGAGACAGCCCAGGTCCTATAGAGTCAACACAAGACAGATCAGGTCCTATAGAGTCAACATGAGACAGATCAGGTCCTATAGAGTCAACATGAGACAGATCAGGTCCTAAAAGGGTCAACATGAAACAGACCGGATCCTATAGAGTCAACTGGAGACAGACCAGGTCCTATAGAGTCAACATGAGACAGACCAGGTCCTATAGAGTCAACATGAGACAGACCAGGTCCTATAGAGTCAACATGAGACAGACCAGGTCCTAGAGAGTCAACATGAGACAGACCAGGTCCTATAGAGTCAACATGAGACAGACCAGGTCCTATAGAGTCAACATGAGACAGACCAGGTCCTATAGAGTCAACATGAGACAGACCAGGTCCTATAGAGTCAACATGAGACAGACCAGGTCCTATAGAGTCAACATGAGACAGATCAGGTCCTATAGAGTCAACATGAGACAGCCCAGGTCCTATAGAGTCAACACAAGACAGATCAGGTCCTATAGAGTCAACATGAGACAGACCAGGTCCTATAGAGTCAACATGAGACAGACCAGGTCCTATAGGATCAACATGAGACAGATCAGGTCCTATAGATTCAACATGAGACAGACCAGGTCCTATAGAGTCAACATGAGACAGACAAGGTCCTATAGAGTCAACATGTCTCTGAGACAGATCAGGTCCTATAGAGTCAACATGAGACAGATCAGGTCCTATAGAGTCAACATGAGACAGACCAGGTCCTATAGAGTCAACATGAGACAGACCAGGTCCTATAGAGTCAACATGAGACAGACCAGGTCCTAGAGAGTCAACATGAGACAGACCAGGTCCTATAGAGTCAACATGAGACAGACCAGGTCCTATAGAGTCAACATGAGACAGACCAGGTCCTATAGAGTCAACATGAGACAGACCAGGTCCTATAGAGTCAACATGAGACAGACCAGGTCCTATAGAGTCAACATGAGACAGATCAGGTCCTATAGAGTCAACATGAGACAGCCCAGGTCCTATAGAGTCAACACAAGACAGATCAGGTCCTATAGAGTCAACATGAGACAGACCAGGTCCTATAGGATCAACATGAGACAGATCAGGTCCTATAGATTCAACATGAGACAGACCAGGTCCTATAGAGTCAACATGAGACAGACAAGGTCCTATAGAGTCAACATGTCTCTGAGACAGATCAGGTCCTATAGAGTCAACATGAGACAGATCAGGTCCTATAGACACAACTTATCTCTGAGACAGACCAGGTCCTATAGAGTCAATATGAGACAGATCAGGTCCTACAGAGTCAACATGAGACAGACCAGGTCCTATAGAGTCAACATGAGACAGACCAGGTCCTATAGAGTCAACATGAGACATACCAGGTCATATAGGATCAACATGAGACAGACCAGGTCCTATAGAGTCAACATGAGACAGACCAGGTCCTATAGAGTCAACATGAGACAGACCAGGTCCTATAGAGTCAACATGAGACAGACCAGGTCCTATAGAGTCAACATGAGACAGACCAGGTCCTATAGAGTCAACATGAGACAGACCAGGTCCTAGAGAGTCAACATGAGACAGACCAGGTCCTATAGAGTCAACATGAGACAGACCAGGTCCTATAGAGTCAACATGAGACAGACCGGATCCTATAGAGTCAACATGAGACAGACCAGGTCCTATAGAGTCAACATGAGACAGACCAGGTCCTATAGAGTCAACATGAGACAGACCAGGTCCTATAGAGTCAACATGAGACAGACCAGGTCCTAGAGAGTCAACATGAGACAGACCAGGTCCTATAGAGTCAACATGAGACAGACCAGGTCCAATAGAGTCAACATGAGACAGACCAGGTCCTATAGAGTCAACATGAGACAGACCAGGTCCTATAGAGTCAACATGAGACAGACCAGGTCCTATAGAGTCAACATGAGACAGATCAGGTCCTATAGAGTCAACATGAGACAGCCCAGGTCCTATAGAGTCAACACAAGACAGATCAGGTCCTATAGAGTCAACATGAGACAGATCAGGTCCTATAGAGTCAACATGAGACAGATCAGGTCCTATAGGGTCAACATGAAACAGACCGGATCCTATAGAGTCAACTGGAGACAGACCAGGTCCTATAGAGTCAACATGAGACAGACCAGGTCCTATAGAGTCAACATGAGACAGACCAGGTCCTATAGAGTCAACATGAGACAGACCAGGTCCTAGAGAGTCAACATGAGACAGACCAGGTCCTATAGAGTCAACATGAGACAGACCAGGTCCTATAGAGTCAACATGAGACAGACCAGGTCCTATAGAGTCAACATGAGACAGACCAGGTCCTATAGAGTCAACATGAGACAGACCAGGTCCTATAGAGTCAACATGAGACAGATCAGGTCCTATAGAGTCAACATGAGACAGCCCAGGTCCTATAGAGTCAACACAAGACAGATCAGGTCCTATAGAGTCAACATGAGACAGACCAGGTCCTATAGAGTCAACATGAGACAGACCAGGTCCTATAGGATCAACATGAGACAGATCAGGTCCTATAGATTCAACATGAGACAGACCAGGTCCTATAGAGTCAACATGAGACAGACAAGGTCCTATAGAGTCAACATGTCTCTGAGACAGATCAGGTCCTATAGAGTCAACATGAGACAGATCAGGTCCTATAGACACAACATATCTCTGAGACAGACCAGGTCCTATAGAGTCAATATGAGACAGATCAGGTCCTACAGAGTCAACATGAGACAGACCAGGTCCTACAGAGTCAACATGAGACAGACCAGGTCCTATAGAGTCAACATGAGACATACCAGGTCCTATAGAGTCAACATGAGACAGACCAGGTCCTATAGAGTCAACATGAGACAGACCAGGTCCTATAGAGTCAACATGAGACAGACCAGGTCCTATAGAGTCAACATGAGACAGACCAGGTCCTATAGAGTCAACATGAGACAGCCCAGGTCCTATATAGTCAACACAAGACAGATCAGGTCCTATAGAGTCAACATGAGACAGATCAGGTCCTATAGAGTCAACATGAGACAGATCAGGTCCTATAGGGTCAACATGAAACAGACCGGATCCTATAGAGTCAACTGGAGACAGACCAGGTCCTATAGAGTCAACATGAGACAGACCAGGTCCTATAGAGTCAACATGAGACAGACCAGGTCCTATAGAGTCAACATGAGACAGACCAGGTCCTAGAGAGTCAACATGAGACAGACCAGGTCCTATAGAGTCAACATGAGACAGACCAGGTCCTATAGAGTCAACATGAGACAGACCAGGTCCTATAGAGTCAACATGAGACAGACCAGGTCCTATAGAGTCAACATGAGACAGACCAGGTCCTATAGAGTCAACATGAGACAGACCAGGTCCTATAGAGACAACATGAGACAGACCAGGTCCTATAGAGTCAACATGAGACAGCCCAGGTCCTATATAGTCAACACAAGACAGATCAGGTCCTATAGAGTCAACATGAGACAGATCAGGTCCTATAGAGTCAACATGAGACAGATCAGGTCCTATAGGGTCAACATGAAACAGACCGGATCCTATAGAGTCAACTGGAGACAGACCAGGTCCTATAGAGTCAACATGAGACAGACCAGGTCCTATAGAGTCAACATGAGACAGACCAGGTCCAATAGAGTCAACATGAGACAGACCAGGTCCTAGAGAGTCAACATGAGACAGACCAGGTCCTATAGAGTCAACATGAGACAGACCAGGTCCTATAGAGTCAACATGAGACAGACCAGGTCCTATAGAGTCAACATGAGACAGACCAGGTCCTATAGAGTCAACATGAGACAGATCAGGTCCTATAGAGTCAACATGAGACAGCCCAGGTCCTATAGAGTCAACACAAGACAGATCAGGTCCTATAGAGTCAACATGAGACAGACCAGGTCCTATAGAGTCAACATGAGACAGACCAGGTCCTATAGAGTCAACATGAGACAGACAAGGTCCTATAGAGTCAACATGTCTCTGAGACAGATCAGGTCCTATAGAGTCAACATGAGACAGACCAGGTCCTATAGAGTCAACATGAGACAGACCAGGTCCTATAGAGTCAACATGAGACAGACCAGGTCCTATAGAGTCAACATGAGACAGACCAGGTCCTATAGAGTCAACATGAGACAGATCAGGTCCTATAGAGTCAACATGAGACAGCCCAGGTCCTATAGAGTCAACACAAGACAGATCAGGTCCTATAGAGTCAACATGAGACAGATCAGGTCCTATAGAGTCAACATGAGACAGATCAGGTCCTATAGGGTCAACATGAAACAGACCGGATCCTATAGAGTCAACTGGAGACAGACCAGGTCCTATAGAGTCAACATGAGACAGACCAGGTCCTATAGAGTCAACATGAGACAGACCAGGTCCTATAGAGTCAACATGAGACAGACCAGGTCCTAGAGAGTCAACATGAGACAGACCAGGTCCTATAGAGTCAACATGAGACAGACCAGGTCCTATAGAGTCAACATGAGACAGACCAGGTCCTATAGAGTCAACTTGAGACAGACCAGGTCCTATAGAGTCAACATGAGACAGACCAGGTCCTATAGAGTCAACATGAGACAGATCAGGTCCTATAGAGTCAACATGAGACAGCCCAGGTCCTATAGAGTCAACACAAGACAGATCAGGTCCTATAGAGTCAACATGAGACAGACCAGGTCCTATAGAGTCAACATGAGACAGACCAGGTCCTATAGGATCAACATGAGACAGATCAGGTCCTATAGATTCAACATGAGACAGACCAGGTCCTATAGAGTCAACATGAGACAGACAAGGTCCTATAGAGTCAACATGTCTCTGAGACAGATCAGGTCCTATAGAGTCAACATGAGACAGATCAGGTCCTATAGACACAACATATCTCTGAGACAGACCAGGTCCTATAGAGTCAATATGAGACAGATCAGGTCCTACAGAGTCAACATGAGACAGACCAGGTCCTATAGAGTCAACATGAGACAGACCAGGTCCTATAGAGTCAACATGAGACATACCAGGTCCTATAGAGTCAACATGAGACAGACCAGGTCCTATAGAGTCAACATGAGACAGACCAGGTCCTATAGAGTCAACATGAGACAGACCAGGTCCTATAGAGTCAACATGAGACAGCCCAGGTCCTATATAGTCAACACAAGACAGATCAGGTCCTATAGAGTCAACATGAGACAGATCAGGTCCTATAGAGTCAACATGAGACAGATCAGGTCCTATAGGGTCAACATGAAACAGACCGGATCCTATAGAGTCAACTGGAGACAGACCAGGTCCTATAGAGTCAACATGAGACAGACCAGGTCCTATAGAGTCAACATGAGACAGACCAGGTCCTATAGAGTCAACATGAGACAGACCAGGTCCTAGAGAGTCAACATGAGACAGACCAGGTCCTATAGAGTCAACATGAGACAGACCAGGTCCTATAGAGTCAACATGAGACAGACCAGGTCCTATAGAGTCAACATGAGACAGACCAGGTCCTATAGAGTCAACATGAGACAGACCAGGTCCTATAGAGTCAACATGAGACAGATCAGGTCCTATAGAGTCAACATGAGACAGCCCAGGTCCTATAGAGTCAACACAAGACAGATCAGGTCCTATAGAGTCAACATGAGACAGACCAGGTCCTATAGAGTCAACATGAGACAGACCAGGTCCTATAGAGTCAACATGAGACAGACAAGGTCCTATAGAGTCAACATGTCTCTGAGACAGATCAGGTCCTATAGAGTCAACATGAGACAGATCAGGTCCTATAGACACAACATATCTCTGAGACAGACCAGGTCCTATAGAGTCAATATGAGACAGATCAGGTCCTACAGAGTCAACATGAGACAGACCAGGTCCTATAGAGTCAACATGAGACAGACCAGGTCCTATAGAGTCAACATGAGACATACCAGGTCCTATAGAGTCAACATGAGACAGACCAGGTCCTATAGAGTCAACATGAGACAGACCAGGTCCTGTAGAGTCAACATGAGACAGACCAGGTCCTATAGAGTCAACATGAGACAGACCAGGTCCTATAGAGTCAACATGAGACAGGCCAGGTCCTATAGAGTCAACATGAGACAGACCAGGTCCTATAGAGTCAACATGAGACAGACCAGGTCCTATAGAGTCAACAATAGACAGACCAGGTCCTATAGAGTCAAAATGAGACAGATCAGGTCCTACAGAGTCAACATGAGACAGATCAGATCCTATAGAGTCAACATGAGACAGATCAGGTCCTACAGAGTCAACATGAGACAGATCAGGTCCTATAGAGTCAACATGTCTCTGAGACAGATCAGGTCCTACAGAGTCAACATGAGACAGATCAGATCCTATAGAGTCAACAATAGACAGACCAGGTCCTATAGAGTCAATATGAGACAGATCAGGTCCTACAGAGTAAACATGAGACAGATCAGATCCTATAGAGTCAACATGAGACAGATCAGGTCCTACAGAGTCAACAAGAGACAGACCAGGTCCTATAGAGTCAACATGAGACAGACCAGGTCCTAGAGAGTCAACATGAGACAGACCAGGTCCTATAGAGTCAACATGAGACAGACCAGGTCCTATAGAGTCAACATGAGACAGCCCAGGTCCTATAGAGTCAACACAAGACAGATCAGGTCCTATAGAGTCAACATGAGACAGATCAGGTCCTATAGAGTCAACATGAGACAGATCAGGTCCTATAGGGTCAACATGAAACAGACCGGATCCTATAGAGTCAACTGGAGACAGACCAGGTCCTATAGAGTCAACATGAGACAGACCAGGTCCTATAGAGTCAACATGAGACAGACCAGGTCCTATAGAGTCAACATGAGACAGACCAGGTCCTAGAGAGTCAACATGAGACAGACCAGGTCCTATAGAGTCAACATGAGACAGACCAGGTCCTATAGAGTCAACATGAGACAGACCAGGTCCTATAGAGTCAACATGAGACAGACCAGGTCCTATAGAGTCAACATGAGACAGACCAGGTCCTATAGGATCAACATGAGACAGATCAGGTCCTATAGATTCAACATGGGACAGACCAGGTCCTATAGAGTCAACATGAGACAGACAAGGTCCTATAGAGTCAAAATGTCTCTGAGACAGATCAGGTCCTATAGAGTCAACATGAGACAGATCAGGTCCTATAGACACAACATATCTCTGAGACAGACCAGGTCCTATAGAGTCAATATGAGACAGATCAGGTCCCACAGAGTCAACATGAGACAGACCAGGTCCTATAGAGTCAACATGAGACAGACCAGGTCCTATAGAGTCAACATGAGACATACCAGGTCCTATAGAGTCAACATGAGACAGACCAGGTCCTATAGAGTCAACATGAGACAGACCAGGTCCTATAGAGTCAACATGAGACAGACCAGGTCCTATAGAGTCAACATGAGACAGACCAGGTCCTATAGAGTCAACATGAGACAGCCCAGGTCCTATAGAGTCAACATGAGACAGACCAGGTCCTATAGAGTCAACATGAGACAGACCAGGTCCTATAGAGTCAACAATAGACAGACCAGGTCCTATAGAGTCAATATGAGACAGATCAGGTCCTACAGAGTCAACATGAGACAGATCAGATCCTATAGAGTCAACATGAGACAGATCAGGTCCTACAGAGTCAACATGAGACAGATCAGGTCCTATAGAGTCAACATGTCTCAGAGACAGATCAGGTCTTATATAGTCAACATGAGACAGATCAGGTCCTACAGAGTCAACATGAGACAGTTCAGATCCTATAGAGTCAACATGAGACAGACCAGGTCCTATAGAGTCAACATGTCTCTGAGACAGACCAGGTCCTATAGAGCCAACATGAGACAGACCAGGTCCTATAGAGTCAACATGAGACAGACCAGGTCCTATAGAGTCAACATGAGACAGACCAGGTCCTATAGATTCAACATGAGACAGATCAGGTCCTATAGAGTTAACATGATACATATCAGGTCCTATAGAGTCAACATGAGACAGATCAGGTCCTATAGAGTCAACATGTCTCTGAGACAGATCAGGTCTTATATAGTAAATATGAGACAGATCAGGTCCTACAGAGTCAACATGAGACAGATCAGATCCTATAGAGTCAACATGAGACAGATCAGGTCCTACAGAGTCAACTTGAGACAGATCAGGTCCTATAGAGTCAACATGCCTCTGAGACAGATCAGGTCTTATATAGTCAACATGAGACAGATCAGGTCCTACAGAGTCAACATGAGACAGATCAGATCCTATAGAGTCAACATGAGACAGACCAGGTCCTATAGAGTCAACATGAGACAGATCAGGTCCTATAGAGTCAACATATCTCTGAGACAGACCAGGTCCTATAGAGTCAATATGAGACAGATCGGGTCCTACAGAGTCAACATGAGACAGACCAGGTCCTATAGAGCCAACATGAGACAGACCAGGTCCTATAGAGTCAACATGAGACAGACCAGGTCCTATAGAGTCAACATGAGACAGACCAGCTCCTATAGAGTCAACATGAGACAGATCAGGTCCTATAGAGTCAACAATAGACAGACCAGGTCCTATAGAGTCAACAATAGACAGATCAGGTCCTATAGATTCAACATGAGACAGACCAGGTCCCATAGAGTCAACATGAGACAGACCAGGTCCTATAGAGTCAACATGTCTCTGAGACAGATCAGGTCCTATAGAGTCAACATGAGACAGATCAGGTCCTATAGACACAACATATCTCTGAGACAGACCAGGTCCTATAGAGTCAATATGAGACAGATCAGGTCCTACAGAGTCAACATGAGACAGACCAGGTCCTATAGAGTCAACATGAGACAGACCAGGTCCTATAGAGTCAACATGAGACATACCAGGTCCTATAGAGTCAACATGAGACAAACCAGGTCCTATAGAGTCAACATGAGACAGACCAGGTCCTATAGAGTCAAAATGAGACAGACCAGGTCCTATAGAGTCAACATGAGACAGACCAGGTCCTATAGAGTCAACATGAGACAGATCAGGTCCTATAGAGTCAACATGAGACAGCCCAGGTCCTATAGAGTCAACACAAGACATATCAGGTCCTATAGAGTCAACATGAGACAGACCAGGTCCTATAGAGTCAACATGAGACAGACCAGGTCCTATAGGATCAACATGAGACAGATCAGGTCCTATAGATTCAACATGAGACAGACCAGGTCCTATAGAGTCAACATGAGACAGACAAGGTCCTATAGAGTCAACATGTCTCTGAGACAGATCAGGTCCTATAGAGTCAACATGAGACAGATCAGGTCCTATAGACACAACATATCTCTGAGACAGACCAGGTCCTATAGAGTCAATATGAGACAGATCAGGTCCTACAGAGTCAACATGAGACAGACCAGGTCCTATAGAGTCAACATGAGACAGACCAGGTCCTATAGAGTCAACATGAGACATACCAGGTCCTATAGAGTCAACATGAGACAGACCAGGTCCTATAGAGTCAACATGAGACAGACCAGGTCCTATAGAGTCAACATGAGACAGACCAGGTCCTATAGAGTCAACATGAGACGGACCAGGTCCTATAGAGTCAACACAAGACAGATCAGGTCCTATAGAGTCAACATGAGACAGATCAGGTCCTATAGAGTCAACATGAGACAGATCAGGTCCTATAGGGTCAACATGAAACAGACCGGATCCTATAGAGTCAACTGGAGACAGACCAGGTCCTATAGAGTCAACATGAGACAGACCAGGTCCTATAGAGTCAACATGAGACAGACCAGGTCCTATAGAGTCAACATGAGACAGACCAGGTCCTAGAGAGTCAACATGAGACAGACCAGGTCCTAAAGAGTCAACATGAGACAGACCAGGTCCTATAGAGTCAACATGAGACAGACCAGGTCCTATAGAGTCAACATGAGACAGATCAGGTCCTATAGAGTCAACATGAGACAGCCCAGGTCCTATAGAGTCAACACAAGACAGATCAGGTCCTATAGAGTCAACATGAGACAGACCAGGTCCTATAGAGTCAACCTGAGACAGACCAGGTCCTATAGGATCAACATGAGACAGATCAGGTCCTATAGATTCAACATGAGACAGACCAGGTCCTATAGAGTCAACATGAGACAGACAAGGTCCTATAGAGTCAACATGTCTCTGAGACAGATCAGGTCCTATAGAGTCAACATGAGACAGTTCAGGTCCTATAGACACAACATATCTCTGAGACAGACCAGGTCCTATAGAGTCAATATGAGACAGATCAGGTCCTACAGAGTCAACATGAGACAGACCAGGTCCTATAGAGTCAACATGAGACAGACCAGGTCCTATAGAGTCAACATGAGACAGACCAGGTCCTATAGAGTCAACATGAGACAGACCAGGTCCTATAGAGTCAACATGAGACAGACCAGGTCCTATAGAGTCAACATGAGACAGCCCAGGTCCTATAGAGTCAACACAAGACAGATCAGGTCCTATAGAGTCAACATGAGACAGATCAGGTCCTATAGAGTCAACATGAGACAGATCAGGTCCTATAGGGTCAACATGAAACAGACCGGATCCTATAGAGTCAACTGGAGACAGACCAGGTCCTATAGAGTCAACATGAGACAGACCAGGTCCTATAGAGTCAACATGAGACAGACCAGGTCCTAGAGAGTCAACATGAGACATACCAGGTCCTATAGAGTCAACATGAGACAGACCAGGTCCTATAGAGTCAACATGAGACAGACCAGGTCCTATAGAGTCATCATGAGACAGATCAGGTCCTATAGAGTCAACAATAGACAGACCAGGTCCTATAGAGTCAACAATAGACAGACCAGGTCCTATAGAGTCAACATGAGACAGACCAGGTCTTACAGCGTCAACATGAGACAGATCAGGTCCTATAGAGTCAACATGAGACAGATCAGGTCCTATAGAGTCAACATGAGACAGACCAGGTCCTATAGAGTCAACATGATACAGATCAGGTCCTATAGAGTCAACATGAGACAGACCGGGTCCTGTAGAGTCAACATGAGACAGACCAGGTCCTATAGAGTCAACATGAGACAGACCAGGTCCTATAGAGTCAACATGAGACAGACCAGGTCCTATATAGTCAACATGAGACAGACCAGGTCCTATAGATTCAACATGAGACAGATCAGGTCCTATAGAGTTAACATGATACAGATCAGGTCCTACAGAGTCAACATGATAAAGATCAGATCCTATAGAGTCAACATGAGACAGATCAGGTCCTACAGAGTCAACATGAGACAGATCAGGTCCTATAGAGTCAACATGTCTCTGAGACAGATCAGGTCCTACAGAGTCAACATGAGACAGATCAGATCCTATAGAGTCAACATGAGACAGACCAGGTCCTATAGAGTCAACATGTCTCTGAGATAGATCAGGTCCTATAGAGTCAACATGAGACAGACCAGGTCCTATAGAGTCAACATGAGACAGATCAGGTCCTATAGAGTCAACATGAGACAGATCAGGTCCTATAGAGTCAACTTGAGACAGCCCAGGTCCTATAGAGTCAACACAAGACAGATCAGGTCCTATAGAGTCAACATGAGACAGACCAGGTCCTATAGAGTCAACATGAGACAGACCAGGTCCTATAGGATCAACATGAGACAGACCAGGTCCTATAGATTCAACATGAGACAGACCAGGTCCTATAGAGTCAACATGAGACAGACAAGGTCCTATAGAGTCAACATGTCTCTGAGACAGATCAGGTCCTATAGAGTCAACATGAGACAGATCAGGTCCTATAGACACAACATATCTCTGAGACAGACCAGGTCCTATAGAGTCAATATGAGACAGATCAGGTCCTACAGAGTCAACATGAGACAGACCAGGTCCTATAGAGTCAACATGAGACATACCAGGTCCTATAGAGTCAACATGAGACAGACCAGGTCCTATAGAGTCAACATGAGACAGACCAGGTCCTATAGAGTCAACATGAGACAGACCAGGTCCTATAGAGTCAACATGAGACAGACCAGGTCCTATAGAGTCAACATGAGACAGCCCAGGTCCTATAGAGTCAACACAAGACAGATCAGGTCCTATAGAGTCAACATGAGACAGATCAGGTCCTATAGAGTCAACATGAGACAGATCAGGTCCTATAGGGTCAACATGAGACAGATCAGGTCCTATATGGTCAACTGGAGACAGACCAGGTCCTATAGAGTCAACATGAGACAGACCAGGTCCTATAGAGTCAACATGAGACAGACCAGGTCCTATAGAGTCAACATGAGACAGACCAGGTCCTATAGAGTCAACACAAGACAGATCAGGTCCTATAGAGTCAACATGAGACAGACCAGGTCCTATAGAGTCAACATGAGACAGACCAGGTCCTATAGGATCAACATGAGACAGACCAGGTCCTATAGATTCAACATGAGACAGACCAGGTCCTATAGAGTCAACATGAGACAGACAAGGTCCTATAGAGTCAACATGTCTCTGAGACAGATCAGGTCCTATAGAGTCAACATGAGACAGATCAGGTCCTATAGACACAACATATCTCTGAGACAGACCAGGTCCTATAGAGTCAATATGAGACAGATCAGGTCCTACAGAGTCAACATGAGACAGACCAGGTCCTATAGAGTCAACATGAGACAGACCAGGTCCTATAGAGTCAACATGAGACATACCAGGTCCTATAGAGTCAACATGAGACAGACCAGGTCCTATAGAGTCAACATGAGACAGACCAGGTCCTATAGAGTCAACATGAGACAGACCAGGTCCTATAGAGTCAACATGAGACAGACCAGGTCCTATAGAGTCAACATGAGACAGCCCAGGTCCTATAGAGTCAACACAAGACAGATCAGGTCCTATAGAGTCAACATGAGACAGATCAGGTCCTATAGAGTCAACATGAGACAGATCAGGTCCTATAGAGTCAACATGAGACAGATCAGGTCCTATAGGGTCAACATGAGACAGATCAGGTCCTATATGGTCAACTGGAGACAGACCAGGTCCTATAGAGTCAACATGAGACAGACCAGGTCCTATAGAGTCAACATGAGACAGACCAGGTCCTATAGAGTCAACATGAGACAGACCAGGTCCTATAGAGTCAACATGAGACAGACCAGGTCCTATAGAGTCAACATGAGACAGACCAGGTCCTATAGAGTCAACATGAGACAGCCCAGGTCCTATAGAGTCAACACAAGACAGATCAGGTCCTATAGAGTCAACATGAGACAGATCAGGTCCTATAGAGTCAACATGAGACAGATCAGGTCCTATAGGGTCAACATGAAACAGACCGGATCCTATAGAGTCAACTGGAGACAGACCAGGTCCTATAGAGTCAACATGAGACAGACCAGGTCCTATAGAGTCAACATGAGACAGATCAGGTCCTATAGAGTCAACATGAGACAGCCCAGGTCCTATAGAGTCAACACAAGACAGATCAGGTCCTATGAGACAGACCAGGTCCTATAGAGTCAACATGAGACAGACCAGGTCCTATAGGATCAACATGAGACAGATCAGGTCCTATAGATTCAACATGAGACAGACCAGGTCCTATAGAGTCAACATGAGACAGACAAGGTCCTATAGAGTCAACATGTCTCTGAGACAGATCAGGTCCTATAGAGTCAACATGAGACAGATCAGGTCCTATAGACACAACATATCTCTGAGACAGACCAGGTCCTATAGAGTCAATATGAGACAGATCAGGTCCTACAGAGTCAACATGAGACAGACCAGGTCCTATAGAGTCAACATGAGACAGACCAGGTCCTATAGAGTCAACATGAGACATACCAGGTCCTATAGAGTCAACATGAGACAGACCAGGTCCAACATGAGACAGACCAGGTCCTATAGAGTCAACATGAGACAGACCAGGTCCTATAGGATCAACATGAGACAGATCAGGTCCTATAGATTCAACATGAGACAGACCAGGTCCTATAGAGTCAACATGAGACAGACAAGGTCCTATAGAGTCAACATGTCTCTGAGACAGATCAGGTCCTATAGAGTCAACATGAGACAGATCAGGTCCTATAGACACAACATATCTCTGAGACAGACCAGGTCCTATAGAGTCAATATGAGACAGATCAGGTCCTACAGAGTCAACATGAGACAGACCAGGTCCTATAGAGTCAACATGAGACAGACCAGGTCCTATAGAGTCAACATGAGACATACCAGGTCCTATAGAGTCAACATGAGACAGACCAGGTCCTATAGAGTCAACATGAGACAGACCAGGTCCTATAGAGTCAACATGAGACAGACCAGGTCCTATAGAGTCAACATGAGACAGACCAGGTCCTATAGAGTCAACATGAGACAGACCAGGTCCTATAGAGTCAACATGAGACAGACCAGGTCCTATAGAGTCAACAATAGACAGACCAGGTCCTATAGAGTCAATATGAGACAGATCAGGTCCTACAGAGTCAACATGAGACAGATCAGATCCTATAGAGTCAACATGAGACAGATCAGGTCCTACAGAGTCAACATGAGACAGATCAGGTCCTATAGAGTCAACATGTCTCTGAGACAGATCAGGTCTTATATAGTCAACATGAGACAGATCAGGTCCTACAGAGTCAACATGAGACAGATCAGATCCTATAGAGTCAACATGAGACAGACCAGGTCCTATAGAGTCAACATGTCTCTGAGACAGACCAGGTCCTATAGAGCCAACATGAGACAGACCAGGTCCTATAGAGTCAACATGAGACAGACCAGGTCCTATAGAGTCAACATGAGACAGACCAGGTCCTATAGATTCAACATGAGACAGATCAGGTCCTATAGAGTTAACATGATACATATCAGGTCCTATAGAGTCAACATGAGACAGATCAGGTCCTTTAGAGTCAACATGTCTCTGAGACAGATCAGGTCTTATATAGTCAATATGAGACAGATCAGGTCCTACAGAGTCAACATGAGACAGATCAGATCCTATAGAGTCAACATGAGACAGATCAGGTCCTACAGAGTCAACATGAGACAGATCAGGTCCTATAGAGTCAACATGTCTCTGAGACAGATCAGGTCTTATATAGTCAACATGAGACAGATCAGGTCCTACAGAGTCAATATGAGACAGATCAGATCCTATAGAGTCAACATGAGACAGACCAGGTCCTATAGAGTCAACATGAGGCAGATCAGGTCCTATAGAGTCAACATATCTCTGAGACAGACCAGGTCCTATAGAGTCAATATGAGACAGATCGGGTCCTATAGAGTCAACATGAGACAGACCAGGTCCTATAGAGCCAACATGAGACAGACCAGGTCCTATAGAGTCAACATGAGACAGACCAGGTCCTATAGAGTCAACATGAGACAGACCAGCTCCTATAGAGTCAACATGAGACAGATCAGGTCCTATAGAGTCAACAATAGACAGACCAGGTCCTATAGAGTCAACAATAGACAGATCAGGTCCTATAGATTCAACATGAGACAGACCAGGTCCTATAGAGTCAACATGAGACAGACCAGGTCCTATAGAGTCAACATGAGACAGATCAGGTCCTATAGACACAACATATCTCTGAGACAGACCAGGTCCTATAGAGTCAATATGAGACAGATCAGGTCCTACAGAGTCAACATGAGACAGACCAGGTCCTATAGAGTCAACATGAGACATACCAGGTCCTATAGAGTCAACATGAGACATACCAGGTCCTATAGAGTCAACATGAGACAGACCAGGTCCTATAGAGTCAACATGAGACAGACCAGGTCAAATAGAGTCAACATGAGACAGACCAGGTCCTATAGAGTCAACATGAGACAGACCAGGTCCTATAGAGTCAACATGAGACAGATCAGGTCCTATAGAGTCAACCTGAGACAGCCCAGGTCCTATAGAGTCAACACAAGACAGATCAGGTCCTATAGAGTCAACATGAGACAGACCAGGTCCTATAGAGTCAACATGAGACAGACCAGGTCCTATAGGATCAACATGAGACAGATCAGGTCCTATAGATTCAACATGAGACAGACCAGGTCCTATAGAGTCAACATGAGACAGACAAGGTCCTATAGAGTCAACATGTCTCTGAGACAGATCAGGTCCTATAGAGTCAACATGAGACAGATCAGGTCCTATAGACACAACATATCTCTGAGACAGACCAGGTCCTATAGAGTCAATATGAGACAGATCAGGTCCTACAGAGTCAACATGAGACAGACCAGGTCCTATAGAGTCAACATGAGACAGACCAGGTCCTATAGAGTCAACATGAGACATACCAGGTCCTATAGAGTCAACATGAGACAGACCAGGTCCTATAGAGTCAACATGAGACAGACCAGGTCCTATAGAGTCAACATGAGACAGGCCAGGTCCTAGAGAGTCAACATGAGACAGACCAGGTCCTATAGAGTCAACATGAGACAGACCAGGTCCTATAGAGTCAACATGAGACAGCCCAGGTCCTATAGAGTCAACATAAGACAGATCAGGTCCTATAGAGTCAACATGAGACAGATCAGGTCCTATAGAGTCAACATGAGACAGATCAGGTCCTATAGGGTCAACATGAAACAGATCGGATCCTATAGAGTCAACTGGAGACAGACCAGGTCCTATAGAGTCAACATGAGACAGACCAGGTCCTATAGAGTCAACATGAGACAGACCAGGTCCTATAGAGTCAACATGAGACAGACCAGGTCCTAGAGAGTCAACATGAGACAGACCAGGTCCTATAGAGTCAACATGAGACAGACCAGGTCCTATAGAGTCAACATGAGACAGACCAGGTCCTATAGAGTCAACATGAGACAGACCAGGTCCTATAGAGTCAACATGAGACAGACCAGGTCCTATAGAGTCAACATGAGACAGATCAGGTCCTATAGAGTCAACATGAGACAGCCCAGGTCCTATAGAGTCAACACAAGACAGATCAGGTCCTATAGAGTCAACATGAGACAGACCAGGTCCTATAGAGTCAACATGAGACAGACCAGGTCCTATAGGATCAACATGAGACAGATCAGGTCCTATAGATTCAACATGAGACAGACCAGGTCCTATAGAGTCAACATGAGACAGACAAGGTCCTATAGAGTCAACATGTCTCTGAGACAGATCAGGTCCTATAGAGTCAACATGAGACAGATCAGGTCCTATAGACACAACATATCTCTGAGACAGACCAGGTCCTATAGAGTCAATATGAGACAGATCAGGTCCTACAGAGTCAACATGAGACAGACCAGGTCCTATAGAGTCAACATGAGACAGACCAGGTCCTATAGAGTCAACATGAGACATACCAGGTCCTATAGAGTCAACATGAGACAGACCAGGTCCTATAGAGTCAACATGAGACAGACCAGGTCCTATAGAGTCAACATGAGACAGACCAGGTCCTATAGAGTCAACACAAGACAGATCAGGTCCTATAGAGTCAACATTAGACAGATCAGGTCCTATAGAGTCAACATGAGACAGATCAGGTCCTATAGGGTCAACATGAAACAGACCGGATCCTATAGAGTCAACTGGAGACAGACCAGGTCCTATAGAGTCAACATGAGACAGACCAGGTCCTATAGAGTCAACATGAGACAGACCAGGTCCTATAGAGTCAACATGAGACAGACCAGGTCCTAGAGAGTCAACATGAGACAGACCAGGTCCTATAGAGTCAACATGAGACAGACCAGGTTCTATAGAGTCAACATGAGACAGACCAGGTCCTATACAGTCAACATGAGACACATCAGGTCCTATAGAGTCAACAATAGACAGACCAGGTCCTATAGAGTCAACAATAGACAGACCAGGTCCTATAGAGTCAACATGAGACAGACCAGGTCTTACAGCGTCAACATGAGACAGATCATGTCCTATAGAGTCAACATGAGACAGATCAGGTCCTATAGAGTCAACATGAGACAGACCAGGTCCTATAGAGTCAACATGATACAGATCAGGTCCTATAGAGTCAACATGAGACAGACCAGGTCCTGTAGAGTCAATATGAGACAGATCAGGTCCTACAGAGTCAACATGAGACAGACCAGGTCCTATAGAGTCAACATGAGACAGACCAGGTCCTATAGAGTCAACATGAGACATACCAGGTCCTATAGAGTCAACATGAGACAGACCAGGTCCTATAGAGTCAACATGAGACAGACCAGGTCCTATAGAGTCAACATGAGACAGACCAGGTCCTATAGAGTCAACACAAGACAGATCAGGTCCTATAGAGTCAACATTAGACAGATCAGGTCCTATAGAGTCAACATGAGACAGATCAGGTCCTATAGGGTCAACATGAAACAGACCGGATCCTATAGAGTCAACTGGAGACAGACCAGGTCCTATAGAGTCAACATGAGACAGACCAGGTCCTATAGAGTCAACATGAGACAGACCAGGTCCTATAGAGTCAACATGAGACAGAGCAGGTCCTAGAGAGTCAACATGAGACAGACCAGGTCCTATAGAGTCAACATGAGACAGACCAGGTTCTATAGAGTCAACATGAGACAGACCAGGTCCTATAGAGTCAACATGAGACAGATCAGGTCCTATAGAGTCAACAATAGACAGACCAGGTCCTATAGAGTCAACAATAGACAGACCAGGTCCTATAGAGTCAACATGAGACAGACCAGGTCTTACAGCGTCAACATGAGACAGATCATGTCCTATAGAGTCAACATGAGACAGATCAGGTCCTATAGAGTCAACATGAGACAGACCAGGTCCTATAGAGTCAACATGATACAGATCAGGTCCTATAGAGTCAACATGAGACAGACCAGATCCTATAGATTCAACATGAGACAGATCAGGTCCTATAGAGTTAACATGATACAGATCAGGTCCTACAGAGTCAACATGAGAAAGATCAGGTCCTATAGAGTTAACATGATACAGATCAGGTCCTACAGAGTCAACATGAGAAAGATCAGATCCTATAGAGTCAACATGAGACAGATCAGGTCCTACAGAGTCAACATGAGACAGATCAGGTCCTATAGAGTCAACATGTCTCTGAGACAGATCAGGTCTTATATAGTCAACATGAGACAGATCATGTCCTACAGAGTCAACATGAGACAGATCAGATCCTATAGAGTCAACATGAGACAGACCAGGTCCTATAGAGTCAACATGAGACAGACCAGGTCCTATAGAGTCAACATGAGACAGACCAGGTCCTATAGAGTCAACATGAGACAGACCAGGTCCTATAGAGCCAACATGAGACAGACCAGGTCCTATAGAGTCAACATGAGACAGACCAGGTCCTATAGAGCCAACATGAGACAGACCAGGTCCTATAGAGTCAACATGAGACAGATGAGGTCCTATAGAGTCAACAATAGACAGACCAGGTCCTATACAGTCAACAATAGACAGACCAGGTCCTATAGAGTCAACATGAGACAGACCAGGTCTTACAGCGTCAACATGAGACAGATCAGGTCCTATAGAGTCAACATGAGACAGATCATGTCCTATAGAATCAACATATCTCTGAGACAGACCAGGTCCTATAGAGCCAACATGAGACAGACCAGGTCCTATAGAGTCGACATGAGACAGACCAGGTCCTATAGAGTCGACATGAGACAGACCAGGTCCTATAGAGTCAACATGAGACAGACCAGGTCCTATAGGATCAACATTACATTTACATTTAAGTCATTTAGCAGACGCTCTTATCCAGAGCGACTTACATTTTTAACCTTTTTTATTTAACTAGGCAAGTCAGTTAAGAACAAACTCTTATTTTCAATGACGGCCTAGGAACAGTGGGTTAACTGCCTTGTTCAGGGGCAGAACGACAGATTTGTACCTTGTCAGCTCGGGGATTTGAACTTGCAACCTTTCGGTTACTAGCCCAACGCTCTAACCACTAGGCTACCCTGCCGCCCAGAACATGAGACAGATCAGGTCCTATAGAGTCAACATGAGACAGACCAGGTCCTATAGAGTCAACATGTCTCTGAGACAGATCAGGTCCTATAGAGTCAACATGAGACAGATCAGGTCCTATAGACACAACATATCTCTGAGACAGACCAGGTCCTATAGAGTCAATATGAGACAGATCAGGTCCTACAGAGTCAACAAGAGACAGACCAGGTCCTATAGAGTCAACATGAGACAGACCAGGTCCTATAGGATCAACATGAGACAGAACAGGTCCTATAGAGTCAACATGAGACAGACCAGGTCCTATAGAGTCAACATGAGACAGACCAGGTCCTATAGAGTCAACATGAGACAGACCAGGTCCTATAGAGTCAACATGAGACAGATCAGGTCCTATAGAGTCAACATGAGACAGCCCAGGTCCTATAGAGTCAACACAAGACAGATCAGGTCCTATAGAGTCAACATGAGACAGATCAGGTCCTATAGAGTCAACATGAGACAGATCAGGTCCTATAGGGTCAACATGAAACAGACCGGATCCTATAGAGTCAACTGGAGACAGACCAGGTCCTATAGAGTCAACATGAGACAGACCAGGTCCTATAGAGTCAACATGAGACAGATCAGGTCCTATAGAGTCAACAATAGACAGACCAGGTCCTATAGAGTCAACAATAGACAGACCAGGTCCTATAGAGTCAACATGAGACAGACCAGGTCTTACAGCGTCAACATGAGACAGATCATGTCCTATAGAGTCAACATGAGACAGATCAGGTCCTATAGAGTCAACATGAGACAGACCAGGTCCTATAGAGTCAACATGATACAGATCAGGTCCTATAGAGTCAACATGAGACAGACCAGATCCTATAGATTCAACATGAGACAGATCAGGTCCTATAGAGTTAACATGATACAGATCAGGTCCTACAGAGTCAACATGAGAAAGATCAGGTCCTATAGAGTTAACATGATACAGATCAGGTCCTACAGAGTCAACATGAGAAAGATCAGATCCTATAGAGTCAACATGAGACAGATCAGGTCCTACAGAGTCAACATGAGACAGATCAGGTCCTATAGAGTCAACATGTCTCTGAGACAGATCAGGTCTTATATAGTCAACATGAGACAGATCATGTCCTACAGAGTCAACATGAGACAGATCAGATCCTATAGAGTCAACATGAGACAGACCAGGTCCTATAGAGTCAACATGAGACAGACCAGGTCCTATAGAGTCAACATGAGACAGACCAGGTCCTATAGAGTCAACATGAGACAGACCAGGTCCTATAGAGCCAACATGAGACAGACCAGGTCCTATAGAGTCAACATGAGACAGACCAGGTCCTATAGAGCCAACATGAGACAGACCAGGTCCTATAGAGTCAACATGAGACAGATGAGGTCCTATAGAGTCAACAATAGACAGACCAGGTCCTATACAGTCAACAATAGACAGACCAGGTCCTATAGAGTCAACATGAGACAGACCAGGTCTTACAGCGTCAACATGAGACAGATCAGGTCCTATAGAGTCAACATGAGACAGATCATGTCCTATAGAATCAACATATCTCTGAGACAGACCAGGTCCTATAGAGCCAACATGAGACAGACCAGGTCCTATAGAGTCGACATGAGACAGACCAGGTCCTATAGAGTCGACATGAGACAGACCAGGTCCTATAGAGTCAACATGAGACAGACCAGGTCCTATAGGATCAACATTACATTTACATTTAAGTCATTTAGCAGACGCTCTTATCCAGAGCGACTTACATTTTTAACCTTTTTTATTTAACTAGGCAAGTCAGTTAAGAACAAACTCTTATTTTCAATGACGGCCTAGGAACAGTGGGTTAACTGCCTTGTTCAGGGGCAGAACGACAGATTTGTACCTTGTCAGCTCGGGGATTTGAACTTGCAACCTTTCGGTTACTAGCCCAACGCTCTAACCACTAGGCTACCCTGCCGCCCAGAACATGAGACAGATCAGGTCCTATAGAGTCAACATGAGACAGACCAGGTCCTATAGAGTCAACATGTCTCTGAGACAGATCAGGTCCTATAGAGTCAACATGAGACAGATCAGGTCCTATAGACACAACATATCTCTGAGACAGACCAGGTCCTATAGAGTCAATATGAGACAGATCAGGTCCTACAGAGTCAACAAGAGACAGACCAGGTCCTATAGAGTCAACATGAGACAGACCAGGTCCTATAGGATCAACATGAGACAGAACAGGTCCTATAGAGTCAACATGAGACAGACCAGGTCCTATAGAGTCAACATGAGACAGACCAGGTCCTATAGAGTCAACATGAGACAGACCAGGTCCTATAGAGTCAACATGAGACAGATCAGGTCCTATAGAGTCAACATGAGACAGCCCAGGTCCTATAGAGTCAACACAAGACAGATCAGGTCCTATAGAGTCAACATGAGACAGATCAGGTCCTATAGAGTCAACATGAGACAGATCAGGTCCTATAGGGTCAACATGAAACAGACCGGATCCTATAGAGTCAACTGGAGACAGACCAGGTCCTATAGAGTCAACATGAGACAGACCAGGTCCTATAGAGTCAACATGAGACAGACCAGGTCGTAGAGAGTCAATATGAGACAGACCAGGTCCTATAGAGTCAACATGAGACAGACCAGGTCCTATAGAGTCAACATGAGACAGATCAGGTCCTATAGAGTCAACATGAGACAGACCAGGTCCTATAGAGTCAACATGAGACAGACCAGGTCCTATAGAGTCAACATGAGACAGATCAGGCCCTATAGAGTCAACATGAGACAGATCAGGTCCTATAGAGTCAACATGAGACAGACCAGGTCCTATAGAGTCAACATGATACAGATCAGGACCCATAGAGTCAACATGAGACAGACCAGGTCCTATAGAATCAACATGAGACAGACCAGGTCCTATATAGTCAACATGAGACAGACCAGGTCCTATAGAGTCAACATGAGACAGATCAGGTCCTATAGAGTCAACATGAGACAGATCAGGTCCTATAGGGTCAACATGAAACAGACCGGATCCTATAGAGTCAACTGGAGACAGACCAGGTCCTATAGAGTCAACATGAGACAGACCAGGTCCTATAGAGTCAACATGAGACAGACCAGGTCGTAGAGAGTCAACATGAGACAGACCAGGTCCTATAGAGTCAACATGAGACAGACCAGGTCCTATAGAGTCAACATGAGACAGATCAGGTCCTATAGAGTCAACATGAGACAGACCAGGTCCTATAGAGTCAACATGAGACAGACCAGGTCCTATAGAGTCAACATGAGACAGATCAGGCCCTATAGAGTCAACATGAGACAGATCAGGTCCTATAGAGTCAACATGAGACAGACCAGGTCCTATAGAGTCAACATGATACAGATCAGGACCCATAGAGTCAACATGAGACAGACCAGGTCCTATAGAATCAACATGAGACAGACCAGGTCCTATATAGTCAACATGAGACAGACCAGGTCCTATAGAGTCAACATGAGACAGATCAGGTCCTATAGATTCAACATGAGACAGATCAGGTCCTATAGAGTCAACATGTCTCTGAGACAGATCAGGTCTTATATAGTCAATATGAGACAGATCAGGTCCTACAGAGTCAACATGAGACAGATCAGATCCTATAGAGTCAACATGAGACAGATCAGGTCCTACAGAGTCAACATGAGACAGATCAGGTCCTATAGAGTCAACATGTCTCTGAGACAGATCAGGTCTTATATAGTCAACATGAGACAGATCAGGTCCTACAGAGTCAACATGAGACAGATCAGATCCTATAGAGTCAACATGAGACAGACCAGGTCCTATAGAGTCAACATGTCTCTGAGACAGATCAGGTCCTATAGAGTCAACATGAGACAGACCAGGTCCTATAGAGTCAACATGAGACAGATCAGGTCCTACAGAGTCAACATATCTCTGAGACAGACCAGGTCCTATAGAGTCAATATGAGACAGATCAGGTCCTACAGAGTCAACATGAGACAGACCAGGTCCTATGGAGCCAACATGAGACAGACCAGGTCCTATAGAGTCAACATGAGACAGACCAGGTCCTATAGAGTCAACATGAGACAGACCAGGTCCTAAAGGATCAACATGAGACAGATCAGGTCCTATAGAGTCAACATGAGACAGACCAGGTCCTATAGAGTCAACATGAGACAGATCAGATCCTATAGAGTCAACATGAGACAGACCAGGTCCTATAGAGTCAACATGTCTCTGAGACAGATCAGGTCCTATAGAGTCAACATGAGACAGACCAGGAACTATAGAGTCAACACGAGATAGATCAGGTCCTATAGAGTCAACATATCTCTGAGACAGACCAGGTCCTATAGAGTCAACATGTCTCTGAGACAGATCAGGTCTTATATAGTCAACATGAGACAGATCAGGTCACACAGAGTCAACCTGAGACAGATCAGATCCTATAGAGTCAACATGAGACAGAACAGGTCCTATAGAGTCAACATGTCTCTGAGACAGATCAGGTCCTATAGAGTCAACATGAGACAGACCAGGTCCTATAGAGTCAACATGAGACAGATCAGGTCCTATAGAGTCAACATATCTCTGAGACAGACCAGGTCCTAAAGGATCAACATGAGACAGATCAGGTCCTATAGACACAACATATCTCTGAGACAGACCAGGTCCTATAGAGTCAATATGAGACAGATCAGGTCCTACAGAGTCAACATGAGATAGACCAGGTCCTATAGAGTCAACATGAGACAGACCAGGTCCTATAGAGTCAACATGAGACAGACCAGGTCCTATAGAGTCAACATGAGACAGACCAGGTCCTATAGAGTCAACATGAGACAGACCAGGTCCTATAGAGTCAACATGAGACAGATCAGGTCCTATAGAGTCAACATGAGACAGACCAGGTCCTATAGAGTCAACATGAGACAGATCAGGTCCTATAGAGTCAACATGAGACAGATCAGGTCCTATAGAGTCAACATGAGACAGATCAGGTCCTATAGGGTCAACATGAAACAGATCAGGTCCTATAGAGTCAACATGAGACAGACCAGGTCCTATAGAGTCAACATGAGACAGATCAGGTCAAATAGTGTCAACATGAGACAGACCAGGTCCTATAGAGTCAACATGAGACAGACCAGGTCCTAAAGGATCAACATGAGACAGATCAGGTCCTATAGATTCAACATGAGACAGACCAGGTCCTATAGAGTCAACATATCTCTGAGACAGACCAGGTCCTATAGAGTCAATATGAGACAGATCAGGTCCTACAGAGTCAACATGAGACAGACCAGGTCCTTTGGAGCCAACGTGAGACAGACCAGGTCCTATAGAGTCAACATGAGACAGACCAGGTCCTAAAGGATCAACATGAGACAGATCAGGTCCTATAGAGTCAACATGAGACAGACCAGGTCCTATAGAGTCAACATGAGACAGATCAGATCCTATAGAGTCAACATGAGACAGACCAGGTCCTATAGAGTCAACATGTCTCTGAGACAGATCAGGTCCTATAGAGTCAACATGAGACAGACCAGGAACTATAGAGTCAACATGAGACAGATCAGGTCCTATAGAGTCAACATATATCTGAGACAGACCAGGTCCTATAGAGTCAACATGTCTCTGAGACAGATCAGGTCTTATATAGTCAACATGAGACAGATCAGGTCCTACAGAGTCAACATGAGACAGATCAGATCCTATAGAGTCAACATGAGACAGACCAGGTCCTATAGAGTCAACATGTCTCTGAGACAGATCAGGTCCTATAGAGTCAACATGAGACAGACCAGGTCCTATAGAGTCAACATGAGACAGATCAGGTCCTATAGAGTCAACATATCTCTGAGACAGACCAGGTCCTAAAGGATCAACATGAGACAGATCAGGTCCTATAGACACAACATATCTCTGAGACAGACCAGGTCCTATAGAGTCAATATGAGACAGATCAGGTCCTACAGAGTCAACATGAGACAGACCAGGTCCTATAGAGTCAACATGAGACAGACCAGGTCCTATATAGTCAACATGAGACAGACCAGGTCCTATAGAGTCAACATGAGACAGATCAGGTCCTATAGAGTCAACATGAGACAGACCAGGTCCTATAGAGTCAACATGAGACAGATCAGGTCCTATAGAGTCAACATGAGACAGACCAGGTCCTATAGAGTCAACATGTCTCTGAGACAGATCAGGTCCTATAGAGTCAACATGAGACAGACCAGGTCCTATAGAGTCAACATGAGACAGATCAGGTCCTATAGAGTCAACATATCTCTGAGACAGACCAGGTCCTAAAGGATCAACATGAGACAGATCAGGTCCTATAGACACAACAGATCTCTGAGACAGACCAGGTCCTATAGAGTCAATATGAGACAGATCAGGTCCTACAGAGTCAACATGAGACAGACCAGGTCCTATAGAGTCAACATGAGACAGACCAGGTCCTATATAGTCAACATGAGACAGACCAGGTCCTATAGAGTCAACATGAGACAGATCAGGTCCTATAGAGTCAACATGAGACAGATCAGGTCCTATAGGGTCAACATGAAACAGACCGGATCCTATAGAGTCAACTGGAGACAGACCAGGTCCTATAGAGTCAACATGAGACAGACCAGGTCCTATAGAGTCAACATGAGACAGACCAGGTCGTAGAGAGTCAACATGAGACAGACCAGGTCCTATAGAGTCAACATGAGACAGACCAGGTCCTATAGAGTCAACATGAGACAGATCAGGTCCTATAGAGTCAACATGAGACAGACCAGGTCCTATAGAGTCAACATGAGACAGACCAGGTCCTATAGAGTCAACATGAGACAGATCAGGCCCTATAGAGTCAACATGAGACAGATCAGGTCCTATAGAGTCAACATGAGACAGACCAGGTCCTATAGAGTCAACATGATACAGATCAGGACCCATAGAGTCAACATGAGACAGACCAGGTCCTATAGAATCAACATGAGACAGACCAGGTCCTATATAGTCAACATGAGACAGACCAGGTCCTATAGAGTCAACATGAGACAGATCAGGTCCTATAGATTCAACATGAGACAGATCAGGTCCTATAGAGTCAACATGTCTCTGAGACAGATCAGGTCTTATATAGTCAATATGAGACAGATCAGGTCCTACAGAGTCAACATGAGACAGATCAGATCCTATAGAGTCAACATGAGACAGATCAGGTCCTACAGAGTCAACATGAGACAGATCAGGTCCTATAGAGTCAACATGTCTCTGAGACAGATCAGGTCTTATATAGTCAACATGAGACAGATCAGGTCCTACAGAGTCAACATGAGACAGATCAGATCCTATAGAGTCAACATGAGACAGACCAGGTCCTATAGAGTCAACATGTCTCTGAGACAGATCAGGTCCTATAGAGTCAACATGAGACAGACCAGGTCCTATAGAGTCAACATGAGACAGATCAGGTCCTACAGAGTCAACATATCTCTGAGACAGACCAGGTCCTATAGAGTCAATATGAGACAGATCAGGTCCTACAGAGTCAACATGAGACAGACCAGGTCCTATGGAGCCAACATGAGACAGACCAGGTCCTATAGAGTCAACATGAGACAGACCAGGTCCTATAGAGTCAACATGAGACAGACCAGGTCCTAAAGGATCAACATGAGACAGATCAGGTCCTATAGAGTCAACATGAGACAGACCAGGTCCTATAGAGTCAACATGAGACAGATCAGATCCTATAGAGTCAACATGAGACAGACCAGGTCCTATAGAGTCAACATGTCTCTGAGACAGATCAGGTCCTATAGAGTCAACATGAGACAGACCAGGAACTATAGAGTCAACACGAGATAGATCAGGTCCTATAGAGTCAACATATCTCTGAGACAGACCAGGTCCTATAGAGTCAACATGTCTCTGAGACAGATCAGGTCTTATATAGTCAACATGAGACAGATCAGGTCCTACAGAGTCATCCTGAGACAGATCAGATCCTATAGAGTCAACATGAGACAGAACAGGTCCTATAGAGTCAACATGTCTCTGAGACAGATCAGGTCCTATAGAGTCAACATGAGACAGACCAGGTCCTATAGAGTCAACATGAGACAGATCAGGTCCTATAGAGTCAACATATCTCTGAGACAGACCAGGTCCTAAAGGATCAACATGAGACAGATCAGGTCCTATAGACACAACATATCTCTGAGACAGACCAGGTCCTATAGAGTCAATATGAGACAGATCAGGTCCTACAGAGTCAACATGAGATAGACCAGGTCCTATAGAGTCAACATGAGACAGACCAGGTCCTATAGAGTCAACATGAGACAGACCAGGTCCTATAGAGTCAACATGAGACAGACCAGGTCCTATAGAGTCAACATGAGACAGACCAGGTCCTATAGAGTCAACATGAGACAGATCAGGTCCTATAGAGTCAACATGAGACAGACCAGGTCCTATAGAGTCAACATGAGACAGATCAGGTCCTATAGAGTCAACATGAGACAGATCAGGTCCTATAGAGTCAACATGAGACAGATCAGGTCCTATAGGGTCAACATGAAACAGATCAGGTCCTATAGAGTCAACATGAGACAGACCAGGTCCTATAGAGTCAACATGAGACAGATCAGGTCAAATAGTGTCAACATGAGACAGACCAGGTCCTATAGAGTCAACATGAGACAGACCAGGTCCTAAAGGATCAACATGAGACAGATCAGGTCCTATAGATTCAACATGAGACAGACCAGGTCCTATAGAGTCAACATATCTCTGAGACAGACCAGGTCCTATAGAGTCAATATGAGACAGATCAGGTCCTACAGAGTCAACATGAGACAGACCAGGTCCTTTGGAGCCAACGTGAGACAGACCAGGTCCTATAGAGTCAACATGAGACAGACCAGGTCCTAAAGGATCAACATGAGACAGATCAGGTCCTATAGAGTCAACATGAGACAGACCAGGTCCTATAGAGTCAACATGAGACAGATCAGATCCTATAGAGTCAACATGAGACAGACCAGGTCCTATAGAGTCAACATGTCTCTGAGACAGATCAGGTCCTATAGAGTCAACATGAGACAGACCAGG